>NW_022196899.1:5097107-5098173 GCF_008632895.1 Mastomys coucha
TGCCTCCCAAGTGCTGGGATTAAAGGCGTGCGCCACCACCGCCCGGCTTCTTTTTCTTTAATCATTGTGGCATATATAAATATGTTGGTTTGACACAGTTAGGAGCTGTGGACTCTGGTGGTGGTGGTGGGGGGGTCCTCCTTTTCCCACAGTTTTGCCAGCACTCTGTTGTCAGCTGGGTTCCTGACCTTAGCCAGTTCTGACTGGAGCAAGGCAAGCTCAATGTTGTTTTAATTTCCATTTCCCTAATTGCCTTGGAGATGAATGGTGTTTGAGATATTCCTTAGTCCTTTTCATTTCTTCTCTTGAGTTCTGTCCGTTCAATCCCATAGATCCTTTCCATTAGGTTGGTTGTTTTCTTGGCTATTTGCTCTTTTTTTTTTTTTGTTTCTGTTTCTGTTTTTTTGTTTTGTTTTGTTTTGTTTTTTTGAGACAGAGTTTCTCTGTATAGCCCTGGCTAACCAGGAACTCACTCTGTAGACCAGGCTGGCCTCAAACTCAGAAATCCTCCTGCCTCTGCCTCCCAAGTGCTGGGACTGAAGGCGTGCGCCACCACCGCCCGGCAACTATTTGCTCTTTTGAGCTCTTTATATATTCTGGATACTAATCCATCCTCTAATGGACAGCTGAGAAACATTCTCTTCAACTCAGTGCATTTCTTCCTCTCTTGACTGTTTCCACAGCTGGACAGAAGATTGTTTTTTAGTTTCATAAGGTCCCATGTGTCTACTGTTGACCTTTATTCCTGGAAAAATAGTCTTATTCTAAAGGTGCTTGTCTACCACTATGTTCCTACACCCAGCCCTATGTACGTACACCTGCACCTATGTACCTACACCTGCACCTATGTACCTACACCTGTACCTATGCACCCACACCTACACCTTGCAGGGTACTGCCATGCTTCCCAATGTTTCAGGTTTCAAGCTGAGGCCTTTGGCTCATCTGGAGGTGAGTGTGTGCAGAGCAGTAGGTGCAAGCCTACTTTTATTTCTCTCCATGCTCCAGCTCTCCCAGCAGTGCTCACTGAAGAAGCTTTTCTCCAGGGAGGTCATGCTCCAGCTCT
>NW_022196899.1:5098252-5129338 GCF_008632895.1 Mastomys coucha
CAGTGCTCACTGAAGAAGCTTTTCTCCAGGGAGGTCATGCTCCAGCTCTCCCAGCAGTGCTCACTGAATAAGCTTTTCTCCAGGGAGGTCATGCTCCAGCTCTCCCAGCAGCACTCACTGTGGCTGTAGTTATGCTTATTCATGTGTGGGTCTTCTATTTTGTTTTATTGGTTTACAAGCCTGCACCTGAACAAGGCAACCCAGTAGAAGAAGAAAGCGTCCCCCAAGTAGGCACAAAGGGTCAGGAATAGCCCCTGCTCTCGGTTGAGATTCTTACAAGAACACCGAGTTTCACAGCCATCACACATCTGCAGAGGACCTAGGTCAGAGCATCCCTGACCTCTGAGAGTCCCCATGAATCCCAGTCACTTGATTCTGTGGGTCATGTACTCCTGGTGTCCCTGGCCCCTCTGGTTCCTCCAGTCTGTCCTCCCCCTCTGCAAGTCACCCCGACTTCCATCTAATGTTTGGCTGTGGGTCTCTGCGTTTGCTCCCAGTGGTAGCCAGATTAAAGTCTCTCTGGTCTCTTTGATGACAATTCTGCTAGGCACCTGTTCCAGTATACTCTGTAGGCAGGGCAAACTGTAGGTCGAAAGTTTCGTGTCTGGGTTGGTGTCCCAATCCCTTCACATGAGGCCTTGCCTGGTTACAGAAGATGGCTGGTTCGGGGTCCCTCTCCCTATTACTAGGAGTCTTTGCTAGGGTTATGCTCATAGATTCTATGGACTTTCCACTGCACTAGTTTTCCATCTCACTCTTGAAATACCTCCCCCCCGCCCCCCGCGATTTCCAGTCATTTCTCCCTTTACCCCGCCTGATCCCTCCTGTTCCTAACCCCACCAACTCCCAGTCTACCTGCAAAATCTATTCTAGCTCCCCTTCCCAGGAAGATCCTTGTGTCTCACCATTAAGCTTCCCTTGTTATTTAGCCTCTCAGGGTCTCTGGACTGTAGCACAATTGTCTTTTACTTTTACAGCTAAGACGCACTTACAAGTGAGTATGGCTTATGATGGCTTGCGTCTGGTCTTGAGGCTTGTTATGCTATTTTGGCTAATGTTCCTGGGAGGCTTGCTCTTTTCTAAGGGGAGACAGAGGTGGGCAGTAGATCTGGGGGATAGGGAAGTTTGGATGGAGAGACTAGTGTGGTGGTGCCATCCCTGGGCTGGTGGGCCTGGGTTCTATAAGAAAGCAGCCTGAGCAAGCCAGGGGAAGCAATCCAGTAAGCAGCATCCCTCCATGGCCTCCGCATTAGCTCGGGCCTCCAAGTTCCTGCCCTGTGTGAGTTCCTGTCCTGACTTCCTTGGGTGAACAGCAGTGTGGAAGTGTGAGCTGAATAAACCCTTTCCTCCTCAACTTGCTTCTAGGTTATGATGTTTTGTGCAGGAATACAAACCTTGACTAAGCCATCATCTGTAAAGAGGGATGCTTCGACTTCTTTGACAGAGATGGGTAAGCCTGTCTCATTCCTGATCTAAAGGGGCCATTCGTCAATGAGTTGTTTAATTTCTATGAGCATGTATGTTTAAGAGATTTGTTTGCTGCCAAATCTAAGTTTTGTCAAATTATATATGGTCAATAGGATACTTAGAGTTCTGCTTCTTTTTCAATAAGAGAACCCTCCTGTTTATTCTTTCTTTTTTTTTATTGAAAATCTATTTTTCTCTCATGTAACATATCCTGATCATGGTTTTCCTGTCCTTGCCTGCTCCCTGATCCTCTCCCCTCCCCTCCCATCCAGATCCATTCATTTTCTGCCTCTCATTAGACAACAATCAGGCTTCTAGGGCACAGTAATAAAATAGAATGAGAAAACAAAACAAAACCTAACATATTAGACTAGGACTAAGGAAACAAACAGAAGGGAGGGAGTCAAGGAAAGGTGGAAGTAACAGATACAGAGGCAGAGACACACTTGTTCACACATTCAGGAATCTGGGTGTGGATTTATGTCTAGGTCTTCAATTCTACTCCATTGATCAACATATCTGTTTTTTTGTTTTTGTTTTTTGTTTGTTTGTTTGTTTTTGTTTTGTTTTGTTTTTTTACCAATACCATGTTGTTTTTTATTACTATAGCTCTGTAGTACAACTTGAAATCAGGGATGGTGAGACCTCCCACAGTTCCTTTATTGTTTAGGACTGTTTTAATGATCATTGGTTTTCTGTGTTTCCATATGAAACTGATATTGTCCTTTCAAGATTTGTGAAGAACTGTGTTGGAATGTTTATGGGGATTATAATGAGCCTGTAGATTGCTTTAGGTAAGATAGCCATTTTACTATATTAATCCTACTGATCCATGAGCATAGGAGATCTTTCCATCTTTTGAGATCTTCTTTCTTCAATTTCTTTCTTTAATGTCTTAAAGTTTTCATCATACAAGTGTTTTACTTGCTTGGTGAGAGTTACCTCAAGATATTTTATATTATTTGAAACTATAGTGAAAGAAGATGTTCCCTTGATTTTTTTTCCCAGTCTGCTTGTCATTTGTATGTATAAGGGCTACACACTTTGGTCAGTCAATTTTCTATCAAACCTCTTTACTAAAAGTACAGGAACAGTATGGGTTTTATGAGCTGCAGAGGTTTCTTGGTGGAATTTTTAGGGCCATTTATGTAAACTATGATATTATCTGCAAATAAGGACACTTTGACTTCTTCCTTTCCAATTTGAATTTCCTGGATCTCCTTTAGTTAGTTGTCTTATTGCTCTAGCCAAGGCTTCAAGTATTATATTGAATAGCTATGAAGAGAGTGGGCAACTTTGTCTTATTCCTGACTTTAGTGAAATTCTTTGAATTTTTCTCCAATTAAGTTGATGTTAACTATAGGCTTGATGTAAAGTGCATTTATTTTGTTTAGGTATGTTCCTTGTATCCCTAATCTCCCCAGGACTTTTGTCACAAAGGGTGTTGGATTTTGTTAAAGCCTTTTCTGCATCTAATGAGATGATTATTGGTGTGTGTGTGTGTGTATGTGTGTGTGTGTGTGTTTGTGTTTGTGTGTGTGTGTGTGTGTGTGTGTGTGTGTGTGTTTGGATGAAATGTTCTGTAAATATCTGTTAGGTCCATTTGGTTTATAAATGCATGTTAGCTCCAGCATTTCTGTTTAGTTCTTGTCTGGATGACCTGTCTATTTGGAAGAGTGGGGTATTAATGTCTCCTGCTATCAGTGTGCAAGGGTCAATATGTGACTTGAACCGTAATACTGTTTGTTTTTCTCCTTGGGTGCCCTTGTGTTTGGTCTGTAAATGTTAAAAATGGCTATACTGTCTTTGTCTGGTGGATTTTCCCATTGATGAGTATACAGTGTCCTTCCCTGTCTCTTCTGATTACTTTTGGCTTGGAGTCTATTTTGTCAGGTGTTAAAATGGCTACCCCAGCTTGCTCCTTAGATCTATTTACTCAGAGTATCTTCTTCCATCCTTTTACCCTGAGGTGATGACTGTCTTTGATGTTGAGGTGTGTTTCTTGGAGGCAGCAGAAGGATGACTCCTGTTTTTGTATCCATTCTGTTAGTCTGTGTCTTTTATTATTGGGGGATTGAGAGCATTCATTTTGAGGTAATAGTAAGTGGCATTTGTTGATTCCTGTTACTTTGTTGTTGTGGTTGGTTTTGTGTGTGTGTGTGTGTGTGTGTGTGTGTGAGTGTGCACTTCTATCCTTTTGATTTGCTGGCATGGAATTATTTATTCCTTTCATTTTCTTGGATTCAGTTAACCTCTTTAGGTTGGAATTTTCTTTCTAGCAACTTCATTAGGTCTAGATTTGTAGATAGATATTGCTTTAATTTGTTCTTTATCATAGAATATCTTACCTTTTCCATTTATTGTAATTGAAAAGTAGTCTTGGCTGGCATCAGTATTCTTTTAGTTTGTAGACCATTTCACTCGTTTTCTCCACTGTGTTTTAATAGATTTCTTTGAGGGATTTATTATTTTTTTCTTTATGGACTCCTTTGATATTCATGAAGGCTACTTTAAGGTCTTTGTGTTTCAGCTATGTTGCCACTCTCTAGTACGCTTGTTAGGCTCTAGTGGAGATAGACTGTCCTTGTATTGGTTGTATGTTTACACTGGTGTCTAGTCATCTAGGCTTGGGAAGACTAGGTGCTGATGTCTGCCCTTGTCTTTGTTGGGTAAGTGGATGTTTGGGTCCTTGGTTTCTGCTGCTCTCTCTGGTTCTTAGGAGGGAATGATGTGTATGTTGCTTGGTAGGAAATTCTAGGATTCTGTATGTGTGGCTGAAGGGGTTCTGGGTAAAATGTTTCTAGATATTGGGAACTAACATGCAGGAATGGGGATGGGCTAGGAGGCTGGGTGACCGAAGGACTCCAAAGGAAGGAAAGCAGGGTGTTTTTCTAAGATCTGCTTAGTCCCCTGGGAATGGGGGCAGAGAATGAGGAGAGGCCCAGAGAGGCCCAGAGCTCGGGGTGATAGCAGGGGATTAGGGTTAGAGAAGAGGAGGGAGAAGCAAAGGGAGAAGTTGGCCTCCCTGTTTCTCTGGACTGTGCTGTGGGTTCCTAGGGGATGCCTGATAGATTTGGGAGCTGGGATGGTGATTAACGGGAGGAAGGCAGTTTGGAGGGGAGGATCTGTGTGATCACATGGAATTATTGTAATTTTATGAATTTGTTAAGATTTGTTTGTGTTCCAGGATGTAGTCTACTTTAAGAGACATTTCCCTAGGTTGTTGGTAGAATCTATATTTTTTTGGTGTTTGGGTGGATAGTCTGTTCCTATCTGCTAGATCCATTTAATGTATGATGTCATTTAATCCTAATGCTTACCTATTTTTCTGTCCAAATGACCTATTAGAGAAAGTGGGGTATTGAAATCATCTACTATTATTGGGTTGGTGCAAATCTGAATCTTTAGTTCCAGTGGTGTAATTGTTCCTTTGATTAGAATGAAGTGTCTTATGTATCTCTTCAGATTAGTTTTAGTTGGAAGTCTGTTTTGTCATAGTTAGGATAGCAATGCCTGTTTGTTTCCTGTTCCTATTTGCTTAGAATATTTTTTCCATGTTTTTACTTAAGACAGTGGTTCTCAACCTTCCTAATACTACAATCCCTTAATACCTCCAACCCTAAAATTACTTTTGTTGTTACTATATAGCTATAACTTTGCTACTGTTATGAATTGTAATGGAAATATCTGTGCTCTTAGGGGACTCCTGTGAAAAAAAAATCATTCAACTTCCAAAGGAATCATGACCCACAGGTTAAGCACTGCTGAATTAAGAAGTTGCCAATCTTTAAAGCTGAGTTTCTTGTAGACAACAGTAAGATAAACTTAATCTGTTTATTTAGCCTTTGACTTTTGATTGGGCAATTGAGGCCTTTAATATTTATGTTATTATTGAAACGTGTGTACAGATAGTATTGTTTGTGTTCTGTGGTTTAGTAATTATAGTTCCACTCATTTTTCTTTCTAGAGTCTCTGGGCCATGCTCACTCTTCTCTTCTATCTGAAGTATTGCTTCTAATTCTCTCTGTAGGGCTGGCTTGGCGGATATGAATTCTTTCAGCCTGTTTGTCTCATGGAGGTTGGGGAACCACAGGCAAAGGTCTTCAGACTGAGCTGGAGCCCTGGGGGTAGGGTCCAGGCTCTATCTGATGATTAGGATGAAGGAGGCAGCAAGCTTAGCGTTCCCATGGTGGACTCGGCAAGCTGGGCCAGAGCAGAGTGTGCTGGCCAGGCTGGGCCTGGAGAGTGGATGTGGTGTAGACACATCACTCTACTGGCCTCCTTAAGATAGATCTTATTTCTCTACTACAGTATCATAACTTAGTTCTCAGGGGTCTTGATCACCTGCTTCTTCCACAGGTCTACTATATTGATTATATTATGATGATTGGACCAAGTAAGCAGGAGGTACCAATCCTCATGGACCTCCCTGTTAGAACGTTTGTGTATTTGAAAAAAGGAAATAGATTACTTCCTCACACCAAGGCTGGCCTGGCTATGACGGATGCTGAGTGCCAGATCTGCCAACAGCAGATATCAATGCAGAGCTCCCAGTACATCATTATCTATGGAGTCACCAGCCAGTGACCTCACGGTAAACTGAATACATCAGACTCTTTCCATCAATGCTTTCTCTATATTGGAATACTTATTTTGGTTATTAGATTTGGTTTTCCTGACCCAATGCTTCCACCAGGACTGCCACCAATGGACGCGACGCATTGTCACAGTAGTCTACCCGGCATTGCTTCCGACAAAGGAACTCACTGCTCAGCCAGTAAGTACACAGTGGGCTCATGCTCACGGGATTCACTGGCTTGCCATCTTCCCACCGGCCTGAAGCAGTTGGTTTGACAGAACAGTTGAGTGACCTTTTTATAATGCAATTTCTATGCCAACTAGGTGCCAACAGCCTGTAGGCCAGGGCAGAGCTCTGTGGAAGGCTGGATGGGCTCTGAATCAATGTAGAATAAGGTTTCTCTGGTAGCTAGGATTTACAGGGTTAGGAACCAAGAGGTAGAAATGAGAATGGTACCATTCACTAGTACTTCTAGTGACCCGATAGCTGCTATTCTTACTGTTATTAGTAGAAGTTTTTATTTTATTTTATTTTAATGTTGTATGCCTTTAATCCCAGTACTCAGGAGGCAGAGGCAGGCAGATCTCCTTGAGTTCAAGGCCAGCCTGGTCTACATAGCGAGCTCCGGGATATCCAGGGCTACATAGATAGAATCTGTCTCAAAAAGGAATCAAAGAAAGAATGAATTTCAGATTGGACTCTGAGTTTGAGAACAGTTTTAGTCACATTTAAAAGAAAAACCCCAGAGGAGGCAAGCTCAGCATCTGCCTCGAAGAGGAAGACGGAGAACAGGAAAAGAGAGAGCCATACCATCGGACTTAAGCAAGCATGGAAGTCAGCCACATGGGGGACAGGCAGCTGATAGAAATAAGGACACTGATAGAAATAAGGTTTCAGAGAAAGATAGAAAAGCCCGGAGTACCAGAAAGCAGATTTTTTTTTTCCCCTGGGACCGTCTCACTGTGTAGCTCTAACTAGCCTGGAGCTTGCTGTACAGCCCAGGCTGGCCCTGTAGCTCACAGAAATCTACCTGCCTTTGCTTCCCAGGGCTGGGGTTGAAGGCATGCATCAGTACTCCAAGCTCAGAGGAAGCCTGATTAGATTCTGTCCAACAGCTAAAGACACAGAAAAGAAGAAAAAGGGAGAAGTTAGGCTTTTCTGAATAAGTCAGAAAAGTGGGCAGGCATAAGCCAGCTTCATGGCTGCATCCCCGTAAGTGCCTGCACTACGAGCGGCATCTTGGCAGGAAAAGTACATCATCTCGTTAGAGGGACGGGCATCACTCCTGTCTCTTTAGCACGACTTAAGGTGAGCCCGTCTTCCTGAGGTCTGGGCCCAGCTAGAATGTCAGGTTCTCATCTAGGCTAGAGGGTCCTTCTCATGACCTAAAGGAAACCGCTTTCCCTTAACGCTCCTGCACTGCCACAGTAAGAATTTCAGAGCAAGGAAACGACTTCAAGAAATCACACCACTGCCGCTGAGGTCTCAGTGTCACGAGGGCAAGCTTTGGGAACGAGGTGCTGAGATCTATCTGTATGGTCTGAGGAATGAGCTACTGTAGCCCTGCTTTTTTGTTAAGTTTGTAGGAAGCCAAAGTCAGAGAAAGAGCAAGTGATAGGTTGGTGATAGACAGACAGACAGATAGATGAACGGATGGATGGATGAGCAGGACAGGATCAAATAAGGCGCTCCAAACATTTGCAGAAATTGGTTCTGAAAGCCCCTCTACCTCAGCCAGCTGGAGTGGCTGACTCAGAGTCCAAGTGGAACAGAGCGTCCCCTTGTGTGATGATTCCAGGTAGGAAAAAACAAACAGTAACAGAGATGACATCATCAAACGAGGTGCTCACAACACGCACTAGAAAACGGCTGGGGAGGTGGAGGCGGTCAGCAGGCATTCCCAGTGAGATTTCTTTCCGCGCAGCCCTTCTTAGGGCTCCACCTCCTGCTTTTCCTTCTCACTGACAGCCCTCTTATAAATAGTAATGTCTGTTGGGAATGGTTTCCTTTTGAGCTGTTTTTTAAGGACAAATGTTTTTATTCTTGGGCAGTTTTACTGTCTTCTGCTCTCCTTCTGTGTAGCTAGGGAGGCCCATCTATCCCCAGGCAAGAGGCCTTAGAGCTCATTGTAGACCACACGCTTGGGTCATCTGCTTCCAGAGCCGGCTTCTCAGTGAGCTCAAACAGCACACTGACCAGATCTAATGCACATTACAGAGCTAAAGAGCTCTGTCACAGTCGGAGCTGGAACGTTCATGAAGTTGCCTATATAGACGGGCTCGCTAGGAACTGCTTACGAGTTCACTGGACACTCCTTAAAATGGAGACAGATCCTGTTGCTGGAAGATGAAGAAGGCACCACACACACACACACACACACACAGCTAAGCCAGAAATCTTCCCTGTGCTCCTTCATACCGATGATCAGCCTGGCAGGATCCCGAATCGTGGAGGACGGAAGAGACTGTTCTCTGGGTGTGTCTGTAAGAAAGCTTCGTGGGTAGGGCTAATCCAGGTGGGAAGTCTTACCTTCACTGTGTGCAGCTTTGTTCCACAGGCTGCACAAGAAGGAGAAAGCGAGCCGCGCGCGCGCGCGCGCACGCCATCAGCATTCACGTCTCTGTTACGGAACAGGGATGCACTCAGACCGGAAGCGAGCCATGCGCCATCAGCATTCACGTCTCTGTTATGGAACAGGGATGCACTCCAACCAGCTGCCTCATGTTCCTGCTGTTGCCCTTTCTCTGCCATGGTGGACTCTTGGACTGGGACCCTAAGTAAAGCCTTCCTTAAGCTACTTTTTATTAGTTACTTTCTGGTAGTCCCAGAAAGGGGTAACTGAGACGTGCTTTCTACACGCAGACGGGCCACCTTGCGTCTTGTCACCGATTCCAGAGACCCTTTTCTCCAAACACTGCTGAGAATCACCTTGCAGTCCGAGCCGCGTCCAGAGAGGAGCAGACATTGGCGTGGGACAGTGTTCTCACCAGGGCCCAGCTGCAGGAGCGACTGAGGGCATCATTGTCCCTGAAGCTTCTGTTCCAGCTTTACAAGGATTCGTGTTAGTGGCTGAGGCCAGAGCTCCTGAAGACCTGGGTGTATATGGGTCTGTTCTGCAGCTTTGGCTAAGGCTTCCTTCTGTCTTAGCCAGTGCTCTGTTGAGTTCCAGAGGTCCAGTCCATTATCATCATGGCAGGAAGTATGGCAATGTGCATGCAGACATGGGGCTGGAGAAGGAGCTAGCAGGCAGCAGGAATAATATAAGCTTTTAAAGACAGTCTCTCTGGGCAGCCCAGGCTGTCCTGGAACTCACTCTGTAGATCAGGCTAGCCTCAGACTCGAGAGATCTGCCTGCCTCTGCCTCCTGAGTGTGGAATGAAGACGTGTGACCACACCCAGCTTCCATAAGCAACATTTTTGGCTTCCTGTCCTGTGGCTTTGTGACTGGCTTAGAATCCTTGACTCAGAGCAGGAAGGGTTTCTGGCAAGAGACACACACCAAACATCCCACTGGATTGGAAGCTAAGATGTCACCCTGGCCACCTTGGGTTTCGGGCGCCCTAGAGTCAACAGGCTAAGAAAGGAGTTACAGTGCCACAGGGCATTCATTGGCCCCGATGACTCCGGGAAATCGGACTGCACCTCCAGATGAGGTTAAAAAAAAAAAAGACATTTGGAGTACAGGAGATCTTTAGCCATAATACCTTGGCATTATAGTGTCCTGATCTGAAGGCCCATAAGGTTGGGAAGCCCAGAGACATGGAAGACAGTACTGGAAGCCCATTTGTTTCCAAGGTGTCTTACCGTTGGTTCCAGGCATATGGCCTGGAGATACTGTCTGACTTTGGTTCCTCCAAAGTCATCATTATGGCCAACTCCCTAATCGTGTGTGCTTCATCTTATCTGAGTGGGACTATTCCTTGGTACCAGCTGCATGAGTTCAGTCGGCTCTCCACATCTCTAGTCATTGCCAACGAGGCCAGCCGCGAGCTATATTACAATACCAACGAGCTATATTACAATACCTGACTAGGTGTGTTTTCCTGGGATAACCTTGGCAGTGATGACAGTGCAGCCAGCCAAGGACGTGAATGGACTGCACACCACAGGCTGAAGGGGCATTAAGAGAGCTGCGGCCAGACCTGTGGACCGCCGCTGCTTGAAGGCCTTGACCTAGGGTTCGTGGCTAGTGTGCAACCTTTCCTTGGTGTGGTTTTCGGTGGGGGAACAGACTCAGCTGTCAGCCATCTGGCCAGTGTCTTGATGCCTGGGAGAGCACTCTGTGCTGCTCAGAGGGCGTTCACTGTGTTCAGTTCTACCTGTCCCTGCGTGTGTGCCCATACTTGATACTGTTGCATTCTCAGGGGCTGCTGTTCTGCTGGCCCGCCGACACTTACCTGGAATTAAATTAAAAGTGATGGCGTGTACTCAAGCCATCGGTTATGGTGTAATAGCAGTTACAAGAGTTGGAAGCACCAGCAGGCTGGCAAGGTGATGGGGGGGGTGGTGTCAGCATCTTGCTCTCTCTCCTTCCGCTTTAAAACTATAGCTACATGCTGTGCGGACAGAGCTAGAGGACCATTTACCAGGACACCCAGACTCCATTCTTGAAAGTATGTTATATCCTGATGCCAGTGTAGCCTCTCTCCTGTGCTTTTAATAGCACAGACGACCAATGCTGCGATTTATTTCATTGAGAAGCATCCATTTTTCCCGCTCCTTCCTATGTACACAGCATTTCTACATAAAAATGGTGCATGTAACTCTACGTTCTGTTTCACGTGTTGGATAACTGTTATGTAATGGATAGTCATTGAGAGTTGGCGATTCTGAGAATGTATATACTCCAAAGAACATTCATTCATTCAAAGTCCTGAGAGACAACAGATGTTTGGGTCAGTCTTCAAAAATGCCCACTTCTGGGCTTTTGGTTTGGGCCAAGGAAAATGATAGATTGAAAGCAGAGAGTATATCTGCATAAGCGACTTGTTTATTCAGTTAAAAAATGTGTAGCTCACTTAGTAATGTAGCAATATGATGGTCATCGCGTGTGAGGAGTTAGCCTGCGCGCCTGAGAAAAGTCTTGGATGGGACTTGAGGCTCAGCAGCTTTAAAATTTGCATTAGTGGAATTTGTTATTGCCCCCGTGTATACCCAATTGAGACAGCAAATGTCTGATAGGAACTTGTTCAGGGAATACAATTTTCTCTCTGAATCACTGTGGTGGGGGGCTGGTTCTAGGGACCCCCTTGGACATACAGCTCCTTATACTTATGTCCCTTCAATAAAGTCATAGAGTATTTGCATGTGACCTACACACATCTTCTGGAATACTTCAATCCACCTCAAGATTATTTACAGTATCTAATGTTATCTGAACAGTTGTTATCATGCTTAAAAGAGAAGTAACAAGAAACATTTCTAGGCATGCTCAGTACCAAAATGACTCCCCCACTTTAGGTATGTCTAACTTGTGGTTGGTTAAATTCTTGGGCAGAACCTCTAGATATAAAGGGCTAGATGTAGATGCTTTCACACTGCTGTGTAGGTTATTACTTGTGGCCTAGACTCGCACTAGTTTTCCCTGCTTCCTCTACATTAAGGCTTCCCGGGCTCCTGCGGCGGCCATGTGCCCAGTAGAGCATCCTGGATGCCTGTGAGGCCCCTGGAGGCCCACATAGGTAGTTTGAGTACACTAATGTTCTTATCTATCCTGTGTGGCTAAAGTCAAAGGTCCAGGAGCTACTGTTCAGGAGCGTGAGGCCTGAGCATAACACTGTTAAAGCATTGCTGACATCAAAATGGGTCTGCGTTATGGTATGGCTTAGAGCACGGAAACTTATAGTTGCTGGCTACGAATGTAGCACCAAGCTTTCCTTGCATGGGTGTACTGGCTGGTTTTATGTCAACTTGACACACGCTGGAGTTATCACAGAGAAAGGAACTTCAGTTGAGGAAATGCCTCCATGAGATCCAACTGTAAGGCATTTTCTCCATTAGTGGTCAAGGGGGGAGGGCCCATTGTGGGTGGTGCCATTCCTTGCAAGGCCCAGGCGAGAGGAAGAGAGCCCAGTCCAGCCGAGCCTCTCGGGGCTGAGCGGGATGGTGAGTGCCGCAGCGGGATCTCCTGCCTCCTGCCTCAGGAGAATAACCACCCTGAGCCGGGAGTCTGTCAAAGCAGGAACTCGTTTTAATGTATCAATCTTCTCTTTATATAAAGGGCTGAGAGAGTAGGTGGAGTTTTCTGCTGAGGAGAGATGACAATAGGGGGAGGGGAAAGTTGATGAAGGATATGGGGTGACTGACAGAGCCAACAAAGTTACTATGTCAGCAGGAGCTAGGCAAAGGCAGGCTTAAGCAGGTCTTGCTGAGTCATTTTGCTCTCAAGGCCCAAACCAGGGCCAAATAGGACCCAACAGTCCCTGGGCTGGAAGTCTTGGGTTCTATAAGAGAGCAGGCTGAGCAAGCCAGGGGAAGCAAGCCAGTAAGGAACATCCCTCCATGGCCTCTGCATCAGCTCCTGCTTCCTGACCTGCTTGAGTTCCAGTCCTGACTTCCTTTGGTGATGAACAGCCATGTGGAAGTGTAAGCTGAATAAACCCTTTCCTCCCCAACTTGCGTCTTGGTCATGATGTTTGTGCAGGAATAGAAACCCTGACTAAGACAATGGGTTTGGGTGTCTGCCTATGCGTAACGTGAGCCAGAAGAACTAAACACAGTGGAAGCATGTGTGCTTTGGAGGTGGACTTGGTGAGTTCTAGTGGAAAGCAGGCCTCTGCAGAGGAAGGGGCTTAGAACCAGAATGCACACAGTTTTCTTAGCTCAGTGTCATAAGCACAGGTGCTGGTTCAGTGGGGCAGCAGGGCTGAGTACAGGGGATGTGCATCTGTATGAACTTGGGGGCGGCCTTGATGGCAAAGCAGTTGATAAAGGAACACACATCTTTACTTTTCAATAGTTTTTACAGGCTTGCGTGAAACTCCAAACCTCCTATTGAGTTGGGATGGGCTTTGAAGGCTTATGTGTCTAAACATGGAGTCCCTAGCCTGTGGCCCTGGTTTGGGAAGCTGTGGAAGACTGGGTCTAGCTGTAGGCAGTGGATCCCTGGCTTTAGTAGACTGGCACAGCTTCTGACTGGAGACTCTAAGTTCTGGTCTACCAGGATGCACATAGCTGGTTGTCATGGACGTAAGACTTTTGCTTCAATGCCCCTCACCACGATGGATACGGTCCCCATAAACTATGACCCAAAATAAACCCATCCTCCTTCAAGTTGCTTTAGAAATTCTTCTAAAGAACTAAACAAAGTACCAACACACCAACAGCCCTTGATATAAACATTAAGCTTTACTAAATGAATGGCTCCCAAATAGAAGCAAATACACAAAAAAAAAACTTTTATTAAGTGGAAGTTAGATTTACCTCATGGTAAGTAACCAGTTACAAGTGCATCTAAATTCATGTGTGCGAACATCATAGAAATCAGAATGGTCTTTCTGAAAGACTTGTGTTCTGGCTTGGTTTGTGCCAGTGCAAGCCAAGGATAGAACCATACAGAGTCAATACAGGTTGACAATGACGTCAGACTAGATTGGCAACACCATATTCATTGTTACAGCTAAGCATTACAGAACAAAGTCCAAAGACCAGAAGACTAATTCTAAAGGGTTAACTCTACATCCCTCCTTCTACTACATGCTTTGAGGACTACCCAGCAAATCCTCCTCTCTGGGGGGACAAGGACTCCTTGCTCTATGACACGTCAATGGGCCATCAATACTGTAAACTTTTGCTGGTCCTCTTGATGCCCATTGTTAAGTGGACAGCAGCCATCCCCTTGGGAAAGTGCAGTTAACCGGTGTGAACATTTTCTTTTATAAATCTTGAAGCTAAAAATTTTCTTCTTTTCCAATTAGCACCAGTTTATTTTAAAATATTTTATTTTCCTGGTGTTAAATCTTACGAAATGTTTTGTAAAACTAACACATAAAGTCCAGAACAACAAAGACAATTTTTTTTTTCTTCAAAAAATGTGTTAGAGAACAGCATTTAGAAAAACACCACCATTGAAACACTCGACGCATCTATGTACAATGTGCCGAAATCTGGCAAGGAGCATGGCTGAGGGTCAGTCTCAGAAAGGTTTGTCAACTGGAACCTCTGCAGGCAGTATTTACAGTCAGAAAAGTATTCAGAAATGTAGTATCAGAACGTCTGGATTTGGCTAGAAATCATGTAAAAAGACACATTGCGCTCCCCTCTAGCTCCTACTTAGGGTAGCAAACATACCTGGTGTGACGTTAAGTACCAGGGTTAGAAATGTGTTTCCCCATGTTTTATAAGCAGTCTAGAAACCTCAACAGACACAGAAAGAGAAGCGGAACAGCAGAGAAATGGGGTTCATGTCCTCCTTGTCAGATGGTGGGGAGGCTTGCTGGAGTAATGAGGTGAGTGCTGACCAAGGAGGAAGGAACACTTACCGGTGGGAAAGGCTCCACGGAAAGGCCTATGAGCACAAGGCTAAGGAAATCTGGCTCTATTCTATCCAGATATCTTAAAATGAGTGATCACCTCCATGTAATTTTGAAAAAAAAAAAAAAAAAGAAACCAATTATTTGCCTTGTCAGACAGTATCTTTATATTTTGTTCTTTGAACACTATAACCTAAAGTCTTCCTCACCCACGGTTCTATTGACAACTAGCCTCAACCACCTAAGCTGGGGTCATCTTTAGTCAATGCAATGGTGACTTTCTGCAGCTTGCCTGCCTGCCTACTTATCGTTACTGTGTGTGGTGCTGAAGCCAGGCCTTCATGCATGCTAGGTAAGGGCTCTACCCCTAAGCCACACCCTGGCCTTTTTACCTTCTAATTCACTGTTACTAAGTTATCCATCTCTAAGAAGTGGGCGGTATGTGAGTGGTCCCCTCCAGGAGAAGGTGTATCCTCCTCACCTACTGCACTGGCTAGCTTTTCAGATGAAAGTCTGGATGCACGGTCTTGAAACCATCAGAGTGAAAAACAAAGGCACCCCACACCCTTATGAGGATTGGCATTCTCATTTATTTTGAATAATCTGTAGTTGTGATAAATCTCTATTAAAAAAAAAGTACTTGGGTTTGATACAAAATACATGTTTCTCTTTGAAAATGCATAGTTTATAATTTTATACATTCATTCATTATTAAAGACTTTGTAAGGAAGTACTTACCCCTGAAATGATGGAAAGATTGGACCTCAAAGACCTCTGTGTACTGGATAGCACTACCGTATCCTTCAGTCATTGCCTACCCATGCTTGCACTTGACACTGTAACGCTAGCCAGCGTCCCCCAGAGGACACTTCCTGGGCTTCAGTTTGGCTTTTGTTGTTTTTATCTGACACTATGAGCAAAGCTTCTTACAGACAACATTTCCACTAATGACCCCACTTTTAACATTCGTTAACTTTTTTTTTTTTTGATACTTTAAGATTTGGTGTTGAAAATTTCAAAGATGGCTTACCTTTAACAGCAGAATATGCCGATTCCCACCACTAAGGGCAGCTGAGGATCTGCCGCCGATATTCCCCTCTCCCAGCTTCCTCCTGTACAGGCAGTGGCCACGGGCCACCTGGCATTTGCTTTTGATGATAGTCTTGAACCCTTTGGGACCTAGCGTGTACTTTCTTCCCCTGAGTTCTTCCACACATATAGGGTTATATATGATAGGATATATTTTGGAAACTATACTAGGGTATACAAGTTAATTCATAAGAGTGTTTAAGTGACTGACCACAGTCTAATCATTAATCACGAAAATAGGAATTTTTAGGGTGTACTGTAGGAAAGCATGAGTACTGGCATGTTTATCCGATATATGATCCACAGGCCTAGTTTTATACCCAGGTGTTATACCCATGGAGATCATGGAAATAGTATGCTTTGGGAGTACCATTTGCTTTTCTCAAACATCTAGATTTCATCTGAAGCTTTCTCCCTGTGATCAGTTCCCCTGTTGGGACACTAGAAGTTGAAGCCGTACTGTCTTACAGGGGTTGTCATGCCATGGCACAGCCACCTACTTCCAATAAGAATAGAGAGAAAGGGCTTAAAAAAGTTATCCCTCTCTCTGACTGTAATCCACCACCTTAGGCATCCTTCTTCCATTCAGGGATGGATCAAACCCATGAACAGTCCCCCAGTGAGCCCTTTCTTCCCTGTCTTGCTGTCTGTGCCTAAAATGGGGGGTGGGGCTGTTCTGGGCCAAGGAATGAACAAGGTGAACAGATGGAAGTAGTTTTTGCTTTCCAGAGATATACAACAGGAACAATTATACTCCATCCTCACACAGTGAAGGCCAATCCCATCCACTCTAATCCTTGAGCAGGTGGGGGCAGAGCCTGGGAAAACTTAGTCTGAAGCCCTTCCTGGATTCCCGGCCACCCTAACACAGCATCCTGTCTTGCTGACTCTAGCTCTGGCTAGGTGACCACACTGAGTGCCCTAAGGCACATGTTAGGGAGTAGCTGCTGCTTGGCAGTGGGCTGAGTGTGGCGGGATGGTGCCAAGGCGGACCCTCTCCTCACAGCCCAGAGACTACATCTGTTGAGACAGTGAGCGGGTTCTCTTGCAGGGAGGGTAGCCACTCACTGAGCAAAATGGATGTCTTGGGGGTAAACATCCATGCCCTGAGTCTGTTGAGTTCAGAGCAAGCATTCAGTAAGTAACCAAGTAACAACAATGGCTCAACTCTGGATCTGGACATGAACACATTTGGCTTCTGGGTTAGGAGGTGAGGACCAAGAAGGGAAAGAAGGTGTCCACCCAATAATCTGCCGAGATGGTGGAAATGGCAGTTAGACAGGGACTCTTCTTTCAGACTCCCACTTAAAGTTCTGTCTTCTCCAGAGTGTTGGTCTCTGTTTTCAGTCACAGCAGGAGACAAAGCGGAAGAAAACGGGAGGGAAGCATTTGTGTCTTCCCAATGGTTCCCTTCTTTAATAATGCCTCTCTTGCCTTTTCTAGGGGTTCTGCTTTGGCTAATTTTCTGCATGAAAATTTTGGGGAGACTGATTGTAATAAAAAGGTGAAATAGTTTCCTCTGGTCTTCTGACAAGCTTCCTTGTGAGCGCTTTACTCTGAGCTCAGGATGCTCACCCGGGCACCCGGGAAGCCTTGGATGGAGTTCGTTCACACACTGGACAGCCTTATAATGATCCGTAATGGGAGCAATCTTAGAACTTGCCAGCATCGTTTGAACTGCACTCGAATTTACACAACTTCACTGATCTAGGCACAGGTCGTGTGCATATAGGTCTTTTTGACCTGATTCTACAAACTGTAACTTTGAGCTGGTTTTTAACCATCATCTAGCATCGATTTAAGCTTACAGAATCTGAAAGGCTAGAGGACAGCAGGCAAACTATGTTGAACTAAGGAGTCAACATTTTTATTAGAATATTGCTTTAGCTAACAAACTCCTGTGCTTTACCATGTCACTGGATGGAACTAGAGGATATGCACTTAGTGACATGAGTGAGTGTGCTCTTCGCTTCTGGACTGAGAACACGGTGAAGTCCTGGGAGTCCATGGCTCGGAGTCACGGTGGGGGACAGCCAGGCCAGCTCTCTCCCCCTCTTTGCAGGTAATGATGGCTCTGACTCACAGGTTTGAGCCTCGGCCTGGCTGTGAGCGGCCTTAGGATTTGTTTTCTATACTAGATTCATACGTAGATCAAAGGAAGTAATGCCTAAACGCGACACACTTTTCCATACGGAATTGTCCCTGTTTAACATCAGGACTTCACCAGAAGACAGAGTTTAGAATAATGTACTCTCTCAGAACAATGAAAGTCTAACCTGTGCACCCCACCATTCACATGACAAAGTTATTCTCAGGTTTATTTCGCCCTCCAAAAAAGAGACTAAGGCTTCCCATGTAAAAAAAAAAAAATGTCCTTTACGGTCAATGGAGTCCTGAAACCACCCAAGTGCCGACCAGTTCTAGAGCTAGGGCCTCACCAGATCAGAGGTGAAATTACATGTACATAATTTATAGTGGAGCAAGGAAAGAGATGGCCTAGGGAGCTAATGAGCATGGAGAGAGGGCAGAGGGTGTTGGCAAGGGAGGTACCATGTGCCACCGCAAAGCATCAGGGCACTTGGCTGCCTCCACAAAGGCACATGACTTTCTTTCTTTCCTTCCTTCCTTCCTTCCTTCCTTCCTTCCTTCCTTCCTTCCTCCCTCCCTCCCTCCTTCCCTTCCTTCCATCAGCCCTTCATCACAGTGGTCACGGTAGCAGACACAGTAAGAGTCAGGGTTACAGCTATTCAGTACTTTGGGGTGTGGCCTGGGTGTGGCAGGAGGCAGCTCTTGTAAGAGCTGGGTGACAACTCAGTGCATTCTGATTAGGCTAATCTAGAGAGATGGCATTATCTATTTTTGTCTTCCATGAGACTATTCTCTAGGGAGAAATAGCTTCTCTCCTCCTTTGAAATGTCTGCTGTTCAGATTGTGGCAGCACACGTGTCTAAGATGCTCACGGAGGGATCTGGGCTCAGGCGTGTGGAACTAATTTCCACAGCTGAAGACAGTGGCCATACAATGCCTCTGCCCCGCCCCCCCCAGCCTTTCTTTGGTCTGTAGTATTGGCCGGGAATGTACATTAGTGGTCAACACTGAACTGTCAGGTGGTGCCACGTCTCATTTGGATCTGGCCACCTGGCCTGATTGTCAAAAGCTGAGTGAGGGTCCTTCCTTTTCAGAAGATGTCAGTTGTCTAGTCCAACACCACTTCTACTGTTGGTCCTGGCATGCCCTGAACACCTGCAGTCCTTTTCCAGCTGTTCTAAGGTGTCTAAATGTACAGCCTCTGGAAAGAAAGTTCCATGGACACGGTTCAAAACCACGTGACAATGAATACTTGCTAGGGACCCAAATGCCATCCATCAGTGGTGCTATCCAAGGGGATGGCAATGGAGAGCTAGCTGCAGGCCACTCCACTCAGGCACTGGGTGCACAGCTGCACAAGGTGTTCCCTCACACGATGCCTTTATAGTTCCCACTGAACCGACTGTAAAGCCCACATGGAACCAAAGCCAGAATGGCCTTCTCAGTAATTGGTAAGTTATCGGGTAGGTATACAGCTGTCCTACCTCAGCTTCTGTTCTGAAACTGTCTGCATACTTAGCTAAACTGTGCTAGCTTTTTGAGTCAATAAACTCCTGGGAAGATGTTTTCTTTAACAGTGAGTGGACATGAGGATGTGGAATAGCTTAAAATAGCCTTGGTATTGCTCATACTGTTTGTGTGGCTCGCACTTCTCACATCCCATGGGAATTCTGCCACTTTCTACTCACAACCTCACAACCTTGTGCGTTTGTGAGTTTTTCATTGTGGGAAACAAGCACAAGTCGAACAGTCCTGGGGAGGACATTTCTCAGGGGGTGGCAGTACGAACAAAATCACAAATACTGCTGACTCTATAAAGGCTCTTTGGGCGTATGTAAACTATGGTTTTAGACATCGCCACCAAATAATGTTTGCTTATTAAATGCAGGCATGTAGTTCTGATTTTTTCCATGGCCGAGAAGCCTATGTGCTACCATCTTTTCTTAGGTTTAAAATATGAATCTTCATGTGACTCCCCCCCTCCCACCCCGCCTCAACAAAAATGCTTTGAATACACACTGGTCATGATTGAATACACATAATGGTCATGGTTGCTGCTTCATTGATTCTCTTGCAAATGACCTTTCTATCTGTTCTGCATTTCTACCCTTGCTCAGAGGGTTAATTGAAAAGATACGCATCAAAACACTTGCTTAAAAGAGGCATAGCCCTTGGATTGGTGAACAGGAACTGTGTGGCATATTTCCACTTCCTGCCAGTTAAAATACTGCATTTAAAAAATAAGCTACAATGTATAAAACCAAGGTCATTCCCACAAAGTGTTCATGTTCTGTGATTATAAAACACGATATCTTGTAAAATATTTCCAGTTCTGTTAAACTTGAGAAGTTAAGTACTAATGCTTATTATAAAAGTGTCATGTCTCTTGCAGAAGCCTAAGCAGTATATTTCTTTCATTTGGAAATTTAAGTTGTAATTATTATTGTATTTATGATTACATTTACCATAACACATTGCCATCATGATTCTCAGACACACACAACAAACGTTATAAAACATGAGATTGTCTTAGGAAAAAAAACAAAGGAGCTATTTACAAAACAGGACAGGAGATAAAATTCCCGTTTTGATTCCTGGTCCTGTGATAGGTACACTCTTTAAAGCATGTGCATCATTGGAAATGGGCCTTTTCCAAGTCTGTCACCAGAAGCAAGTCTTGAGTACACGTCATACTTCCTTGCTCTGTTGGAGTACAGTTACTCAGGACAACTGGTACCTAAAAGTGCTAACCTCATTTTATTGACTAACGTCCCATGTGGCTACTTACAGTGCAGAGAATACAGGATGAAATGGTTATAACATGGAGGAATCCCTACAGAAGGGAAGATCGGGGGCACCTGTGTGCTGCTGGTAGATTTCTTTCTTACAGAAATAAAATTGCCAGTTGACCAATGTGCCTAACATGCCCTTCAAAATGACCCATGCTCCCAGCTCTGTACCTGTCACATTGACGGGCCATGCTGGCCCTACTCATCTGCACGTGCTCACACAGGTCAATGCTACAGCGCATGTGGGTGGTGGCAATCCTACAGACATGAGAAAAGGCAGCACCTGTCCACAGGAGGCCATGGCAGTGTGCTCCTGAACACACCACTAAAGAAATCACACACCACGGAGAGCTCGCTCTCACTTAGAGGATGCTGTGTACGGCTATCATAAACGGTTGCCCAAATCGGGAGATTACAATAAGGAACAGCAAGGCCTTTTGTTCACAATTACATTCAGAGGAGCCTCACCATGTTTATGGATACCCAGCAGGCTCTTCACCCGCGGCTCAAACATCAGTCAGCTTTAGGCCAGCTACAAAGACGGTTACGCATGGGATGCCTCTGGCACACCTCACAGAAGTTGCCTGCCTGTCCAGTTGAACGTGGATTTGTTTTGAAATGACGCTGAAAGTTTACATAAAGAAAAACTTGTTCTGACAAGAAAAGACTTGAGGTGATAAAAATCTTCCTGGTCTCGGGTTCTCCAGATCTCTTCCCACACAATCCATGTTTCCCTGAGGAAATGAGTACTATTTACAGTATTCTGCGACTACGCTCAACAGACTCTTGTTATGTATAGTTCTCACCTCTTTTCTCAGAACCTTCTCCAGTGAATGCCACCGTTGTCTTGCACAGCAGCCAAAGCGAGAGATGAAACGGACTCTTTTACAGGGCTCGCTCACTTTAAGCCCAGGGCTTATGGCGAAAGTGTGACATACTCACACTCATATACCAGAGATGGCAGACTCCAACTCATGTTGTCTTGAATTGCAATAGGAAAAAATTTGGCTTCAATTTTTTTTCCCAACATACATGTAGCCACTTCTGAAGAAATGTTTGGAGAGCCCAACACCAGTGCTTCTCTTTCTCTACAGTTGATCTTCATTTGCAGCTTGGTCACAGGAAGCAAGGAGTTCCCGCATCAGGGGACCTCTTGGACATGGTGCTGTCAGTGGGTACTACAGGTCCACTCTGGTTTGGACACTCACTGTTTTCTTCCTGGCTCTGGCTTTTGCCAATCTTCTAACCTCCCAGACACAAGGTGGCAGGTGAGCCTGATGGGCAGCTCCTGTCTTGTCTCAGTCATCGGCAGAAGACATCGAGGATTCCTGGCTGAGCGGACCAAGAAGCTGAGCAGAAGCCAGGGGTGCGGAGGTCTCCTGCACGGGCCCCTTGACACATATGCTACCTAGGGGGTTTTCTCCATGTTGTCTCACCGATTTCCACAAACTAAGTGTCCATATTCCAGGAAGGCTAAGGCTGGAAACTATTGCCTGTCACACACATTGCTTTCTAGCTGACTGGGGAGCGTCCTGCCAGTCACTGTGACGTGATTTTTCCGGGAGAAATGAGAAACTTTTTCATAAGAAAGGGCATCATGGAAGAAGAAGAATTAGACATTTCCATCATCCCAGACATCATTACATCACTGCTCCTTTGACAGACAGGGTTGTCAGCCCTGGGGGTGCACAGAGCCTCAGGCTGGCAGTCAGCTTACCAACTCTCATGCTTTCTTTCCCTCTGTTTCTCCACAAAATGAAGACACCAAAAGAACTTAGTTTCATGGAGATGGCATGAAATGAAAAGTCAGGCTTCATTTGGCACTTTGTTTGGTTCCCCAGATAACAAAATAACTACTTAAGAAATGTAGCTCACACAAAAAAGGGTAACTCATATAACCAGTAACTGTATGTTGCAGTTCAGAGCTTTCTGGTCCCCTGGGATTACACCTTTCCACACACAGAAAGAGCAGAGTGTCCAGAACTGTCCTCAGGGTTTGTCTGCACCTTGGAAGCCAGGTAAGAGAAGGTTCAGTGCCTAGGGCTGGTCTGTAGACTAGGGCCTAGGCGGGGCTGGGGAGCTGCTATGGTAAAGGCTATCAAGGAAATGAGGGATCCGGGTCAGGTGCATCTGGTGCCATGATTGTCCTGACGATACGCACAGTTAAGCAGGCTCATATCTGCCCTTAGGCTGTGTTTCTGGGGGAGACGACAGGTCAGCTCATGCAGAGAGCAGCCCTTCACCCCGAAGTTCTTCAAGAGAAGATGGATTTAATTTCACATCGCTTTAATACTTTGATTAAAGTCTTCATCTGTGATTATAAAAAAAAAATTAAGGGAGCTGTGCTTAGGAGAAAACCCTCTATTATTTAAGCACACGGTGAACTTGACCCAACAGCTCACGTCTCAATCTGCAGGCTGCTCGGGGCCTCTTGCAGTAGCTAGAACACCACTGCAGGAGTGAGGCTGCAGGAGAGACGACAGAGGACATGCCCAGGGGAAAGAAATCTAGCTCTGGACTTTAAAAATGCTGTTTCCTAGTTGCAGGTCAAAACATCTGGAACAGGTGGTATGGCTGATGTTGATTACCAACCTACGGGGACATCAGACTAAGCTTTTTTTCTCTTGAAACAAGAGTTTTGTTTTGTTTTTAAGTATCCAAGGGAAAAAGATCAGGATCTCTTTCCTGTTTTCCTTGATTTCCATGATAAAAAGTCACGTGAATTTAAAACACAAAATTGCCAAAATACATGGATGCACCAGTTAAGGATGTTCTGCTATAGATCCTCCATATATACCCTTACATAAAAAGAGGCATCTCTGATTCCTACATGACTTCTCTCTACTCTGTAAAAAAGCACTATGTACAATCTCTAAACATATATTAAGCTTTCCTCTGTGCAAGTTCATTTAACATTCATATGGCTGACACCATGTTCCCCATCCCTACCCAGTGGCTCCTATAAGGTGCTCTTACCGTGCGTAGGTACAGGGCACTCATCTCTCTTAAGCAGGGCACACAAGGCTTGAAGGCTGCTCCAAGCTCTACCCTTCAGACAGCCAACTCCACCAGCATAGACATTCCGACAGCTGGAACCCAGACTAAGCCTTGGCCCTACTGAATGGAGAGAGCCCTATACCAAGATGCATTTGCCTTTGGGCATCCTGTATGTTAGTTTCTGAGCAAATTCTTAATTCATAGTTTCAATATTTTTATAAGACAACAAAGTTTAGCTTTCCATAATCCATACATGTCATCGAGTCCACTAACTCATCGCCTAGCTGTATAAAAACATGACATCTAGAAAAGTGCACTCACAATGGAAGTTGGCTTGATGCCCTCGTGGGTCTTTCCCACAGACAGGGGCATACCAGCTGTGCTCTGCTGGAAGCAAACCTGCAGGCCAGTCTGGAGCTGGAGAGCAGGATGCTAACCCAGAGTCCTGGCTACGGTCTTGGCGGGACCAAGCTGGGCACACTATCCAAGCTGTAGTAGGTGTGCTAGCCCTGAAAGACGCATCAAGGCTTACCAGACTGCTACCGGTGCCAGCTCTCGGCTGAGCCCTAGCAGGCAGAGACTTAGCGGTGCCACCACGGATCCAAGGATGACGGCAGTGCCTCACGGTGTCCTGACTTCACTGCTGATCACTTCCGGCCTTACATTAGTCAGGGCCTCCAAGCTACCATCTTTACAATGCTTCCAACTTGAGGTCCTTCTTGAAAACAAAACAGACATAGAGAAGCTCTTTCTTGAGATACATCATGATCCAGACTGATCCAAGGAGTCAGGGAGGCAGAAAACAGGGCGATGCCTAGTTACAAGGTAGGTGCTATCCTATATACAGACGCCACCTCATTCTGGGTAGCTTATGCGCATATTGTTTTCAGTGTTAAGAACCCTCAAAAAGGCCATAGTTCAGAAAGCTTATCAAACTCTGCCTTCTCTCTAGGTGAAATAGGCCTGGTTGGCTAAAGACCAGCTTTAAGACCAGATGGAGAGCAAAGGAAGCTGGCTTCTCTCTCCTTCAAAGGAAAAGTCTTTCTTGGTGCTCTCGCCTGGTTCTCAGAGCAGTGTAGTGCTGATTTTTTGCTTTTTTTTTTTTTGCTTTAATTCCACCAAGGAATTCTACTCCTCGGATTCCAGGCAGGGCCTTCCCTGGTCCTTGAGTAGCTCCATTTGGAAGGAGAGGCCGGAATGGCTCAGTCGATGAACCGCTGGCAGGCCTTCTTCCAGCGGCAGGCGGTGCACCACATGTCCCGGTTTTCCATCCCATAAACCTTGCGGCACTTTTTGCCCTCTCCTCTGGGCTTCCTGTAAGAAAGACAGCACACACACAGCCTTAGGGACAGGAACTGGGTGGGCCTTCTGTGGAGAGTTCAGAAGAATAAAAGGGTGAACAGAAGAAAAGACCCACCCAGAACGGAGTAGGAACTCTCTGTAGGGCTGGGTATTTCGCTGGCCACTGTACTTAAACTGTTTCTAAATCCCATTCATGGAAATGTTTCCTTGGCCATGGTGTAAGAATAAGCAGGGAAACACAAGAGATGGGGACTCTGGAGGCTGATCTGGGGCAGCACCTGCTCATCACGCACAGGGAGGACATCTGGAACCTATTCGGAGCTGGATGTGATAGCACGTGTCTGCAGTTGCCCGTAACCCCAGTGTTTACAGAGCAAGGTGGGAGAGGCTGACAGAGAGAGCCTTCTTTGCAAGACCATGGGCCAGTTTGCTTGCAGTGGGTGAGTGAGGCACCCCGCCATGACAAACTTCCACATGTGTGCCACAGCATGCACCCATATGCATTTTCTGTCCCTGCCCGCCTAATACCCTGCCTACTATAAACAAACAAACAAACAACAACAGAAATACACAAAATACACAACAGCAGAGAACAACATTGCTCTTCTAAATTTTCAGTGTGTCTCTGCAGTGTTCAGAATTCTGGTCGAGGCTTCCTGGAAGACTCTCTGAGATAGAGACTAAAACTAACTTATCGTTCCTATCCTACAGAAGTTAATCCAGGACACTGATTACAGCTATCTATCTTACAAACTACAAGTGCCCTTAACTGGTTACTGGATAGGAAGCCACGGGAAGGACTGGGAAGACGTTTTACAGTGGGTCACAGTTTGCTCCCCTTTTGCTATTTCTCCATTTCTTAGCATCAAGCAGTCATACCTTAGGGTGACTGTCCCTCTGGGTGGGGAGGACAGGGCTGTGTGGGCATGCTGTCTCTGCTCTCCTGAGCCCGCTGTGTGATGATGCGTTGGAGACACCTGGGAAACAAGGACAGTCAGGTTGACGGAGAACATCCTTCCCTCCTCTCCTTGAGTGTAAACCCAAAGCAGAAAGGTTTTGTTCTCAACTGCAGAGTAAAATGAAGGTCAGGGTTAAACTGGCAAGGTTAGGAACTGTGGGCTTGCTGCTGGTATGAGACAGCTCTGCTGACCTAACAGGGCCTGTGCCGATTAATGTCTGACTGCTATTCAACTCCCCTCAGACCCCAGACAGTGGAGGAGTGGGCATGCTCCTGCCGGCAACATTTCTCTCATTGTCATTATCTTCCAAACTCCCACAGAAAATCCCATTATTTCTGAGCAAACAGTGGCCTTTCCGGCTCCAAGTTCCAAGCACTTCCACAGTCACATCCTGAAAACCAACATGGCCAGGTCTACTCCAGCCGGCTGTCTTGTGCCACCTCTGTGTGGGCTCAAGGACATTACTCAGGCTTGTCAAGCTGAGCCATCTCACCAGCCCACTCTCTACATTCTAGTGTTTGTCTTGGTGTCTCAAACTTTTCCAGAAGTCTACCTTGAAGTAAACTTTACTAAATATAAAGTATACTTTGTATCACTATGGGTAGTACCACATGCTGTTATTTATTTATAAATAGATACAATTGTTATGCTACGGGACCACACCACGCTTACTGAGTACCCATGACTTCCAGTGAGTTTAAAGGACCCTAGCTTGTAGTTGATCCATCATGGCTAATCTCACCAGATAGTGAGACACTCGAGGTACCTGGAACACAGGAACTGTGGGCATCCCACAACGCTAGCTGCCCTCCAGCCACTGTGCTGAGCAATACAACTCCACAGGGCTGTTTTGCAATGGAGGCGATTGCTCGAGAAAGGTCATATGATTGCCTTGAGGCCAGGGTTGACCGGTGCTAGAGTCCAGGATTCAGATTTGCAATGCTCTTCTGTACATGTTTTAAAGAATTTTCCTTGTGATCTTCTGTCATATGGACTAGAAAATGAAAACCCGAGTGCCTTCACCAGCTACGTTTCTTGTGGTTAAGATAGGATATATGACAGAAATGACTCACAGGAGATGTTTATCTTGGTTCACACTTCAAGGAATGTCATCTACCATGCTGGGAGAGGGCATGGTGGGAGCTTGGGCAAAGCCTGCTCAACTTTTAAGTTTGCAAAGGAGGTCAGGCTGGAAGCAGACGTGAACTTTGAGACACACCCACAGCAACCCACTTCCTCAAGCTAGACCCTACCTCCTAATTTTTTTTTCCTTTGTGGTGGAGGTTGGCCTTGAACTACCGATCTTTCTGTCTTTACCTCTCAAGTGCTGGACTAGAGACAAATACCACCATGCCTGACCTCCCTGCTTCCCCTAAAATCTTATATGGAAATTTTAAATCCCGAGCCTAGCTATATTAGAAAATGAGCCTTTCAAGGAATTAAAGTTAGATGAGGTTGTAAGAGTAGGGCCCTGCACCAATAGGATTTGTGTTATAAGAAGAGATATCAGACAGTGCACGCGAAGACAGCTTCATGTTCCTAGACTCTGCCTGGCTCACTATTTCATAGGGCTCAGGGCTAGCTGATTGGTGAAGTCAGTGGACAAGCCAAACCTCAACAAGAAGAGACTGCAGAGGGTGGCACCTTCTCTCTCAGCCCCCACTTCCACCTCTCTCACTACACACCAGAAAAAGCCAGGTGAAGACACAGCTCTAATGGCAGACAACTATAAACCGGGAGAGAGCCTTCACCAGACGTAAACAGTCAACACCTCAATGCTGGACTCGTAGCTTCCAGGAAACACACTGCTGCCACTCACACTGCCCAGTCTATGCTGTTGTTGTAGTAGCTTAGATGACCAACGAGGGAGCTCCTGCTCGCTCCTCAGCCTCGGGCTAGAAAAGCAGCCGTGCGTGGCAGGGCAGTGTCTGCAGACACAGCTACACTTTGGGAAGGGCTTTGATGCTGCGGCTCACTAAAGCCAGTACTCAAGAAATCTGGCACAAACGTGAAGAAAGCAAAAGTCAGGAGACCCAGGGCCAGCTCGGAAGGGGCTCTCTGTAGGAAGTGTCCCAAGGCTTCTCTTCAACACTAGGTCTCAGGGATGAGGGAGGAAAGACACATTGGACCCAGGACAACAACCTAGGGGCATTTATATGGGAGTACAAAGACAGGAGAGATTTTCATTAAATAGAAACCATTCTGTTTGGCAGCTTTAGACAAACCCATCCTTAATGTCCTTCATAATTTAAAACTTTGAGAGTTGTTATCTGAAGCTATCATGCCCGTTGAGAGTGAGGAACTTCATGTTCCTAGACTCTGTCTGGCTCTCTATTTCACAGGCTTCAGGGCTAGCATACTGAAGTCAGTGGACAAGCCAATCCTGAAGCTGTGTGGATGCACAGTTAGGAAAGTGAACTCACCGGCAAGAGCCACAGGACGGGAGGCATCCAGCTTTGCTTTCTTTGAAAGCACTGATAGGGAGTTCAGGAGCATAAGGAACAATTTTAGAGCTACACTCCTGTCTTTCTGGAGTCAAACAAAGC
Organism: Mastomys coucha; assembly: GCF_008632895.1. Classification (NCBI taxonomy): domain Eukaryota; kingdom Metazoa; phylum Chordata; class Mammalia; order Rodentia; family Muridae; genus Mastomys; species Mastomys coucha. Next base: position 5,126,540 of record NW_022196899.1, read on the forward strand.
TTTTAAAAATATACCCGCAACCTTAAAATAGGAACAGCAAGCTTGACTGCTGAAGAGTTTATCTTCAAGTCTTGGCCGAAGCAGATTACAAACCAGAGAGAGACTAGAAATTCTCTCGTCCAAGAATAAATTAAGACATGGGAGACAGAGGCTGGGAGAAGGCTCAGTTGTTAAAGCTCCCGCTGCGTCATTACGAGGACCTGAGTGTGGAACTGTGTTACCATGCAGAACGGACAAAGGGACATGCAGTCGCCCATCTGTAACTCTGGTGTAGTGGTGGGAGCCAGGCTGATCCCAGGAGCTTCACTAGCCTGCCAGCTGGTTTAACTAATGTGTGCTCTGGGCTCAGAGGCCCTGCCTCAACAACAAGGGGCACCAGTGACGGAAGACAATGTATATCAACTTCTGGTCTAAACACATACACCCATAAAAGTCCCCCTACACACTCACAAAACAAGATGAAAAGAATAAATGAGAAACAGCCCCGGAAGGTAGATGTTCCAGTTGACCCAGACACTACATCTATCCACTGTGCAATCTCCCTGCTAGGATGCCCCTTGAAACCAAAGCAGAAATGAAAAAAAGGGGGGGGGGCATCAAGACGGAGGCTATTGACAATTATAATGTCCATGGAAGAGTTCTAAAATCTCATTGTTAGAAAACAAACAACATAAGGAATCCTGGCTGGCATCCTTCAGACAGTTTTAGGAACTGGGAGAAGAGACAGCCAGTAAAAACCAGAACCGTGTCTCTAGGACAGTCTAATTAAAAAGAGCACAGCAGAGCCGGGTGGTGGCACACGCCTTTAATCCCAGCACTTGGGAGGCAGAGGCAGGCAGATCTCTGAATTCGAGGCCAGCCTGGTCTACAGAGGGAGTTCCAGGATAGCCAGGGCTACACAGAGAAACCCTGTTCAAAAGCCACTGGCCAATGGTAGCCCCTGTCCACTCTCAAAGGGTGACCTTCAACATTCTTTTGTTAGTTTTACGTGTGGCACAAACACTGATCTGCCCATGTGGCCATCAGATAACCGTGGAGCATCTCCTCTAGGAGACTTGTTCCTTGGTAGACATTAAAAAAGCCCAGAGTGATTTGCTGTTTGACCCTACCTGTCTGTGATGGTTAGTGTTGTCTGTTTCACAAAAATTTAAAATTACCTGGGAGACAGGCCTCTGGACATGCCTTTGGGCGACTATCTTGTGTTAATAGAAATGGAAAGATGGGGCCACTATGGGTGGCATTAATTCCTGGCTGAGTATCTAGACAATACAAATGGAGAACGTGAGCTGGAGAAGGGAAGAGCCTGCATTCATCACTCCTGTGTCTGATTGTGGACACGTCGTGTCTAGCGCCTCAGGTTCCTGCGGCGTTGGCTTCCCTGTCATGGGTTGTACCCTTGAACCAGGGGCCAGAATAAACGCATTCCAGAGTATGTTATCCCAGCAACAGAGGAAGAGGCTAAGATGTCTTCTTGATAGCCTTGTGTATTCACTTTCCCAGTTGCTGTGACCAGTACCTGACAACAGGAACTGAAGGGAGGGAGGGTTTGTTAAGGCTACTGGTCTACCATGGTAGGGAAGGTGTGGCAGTGGGTGTGCTCACGGTCTGGGGCTCCATTTGATAGGGCTCCACTTAGCTCCATCTTTTTCTTCTCTCCATCAGGGCCCAGGCCACAGAATGGTGCCACCCACACTCAGCATGGGTCTTGCCTTCCTTCTGGGAATACTATCCCAGAAACACCCAGCGGTGTGCATTCCGAACCGTGTCAAGTTCACAATGCAGATTAGGCACCTTCACGCCTAAAGTGAATTCCAGCTACAAGCTGAGTGCACCATTGTGTAGATGTACCACATTTTCTGTATCCATTCCTCTGTTGAGGGACATCTGGGTTGTTTCCAGTTCCTGGCTATTATTAATAAGGCTACTATGAACATAGTGGAGCATGTGTCCTTATTACATGTTGGAGCATCTTCTGGGTATATGCCCAGGAGTGGTATAGCTGGGTCCTCAGGTAGTACTATGTCCAATTTCTGGAGGAACTGCCAAACTGATTTCCAGAGTGGTTGTACCAGCTTGCAATCCCACCAGCAATGAAGGAGTGCTTCTATTTCTCCACAACTTCTCCAGCATCTGCTGTCACCTGAGTTTTTTATCCTAGCCATTTTGACTGGTGCGAGGTGGAATCTCAGGGTTGTTTTGATTTGCATTTCCCTGATGACTAAGGATGTTGAACATTTCTTTAGGTACTTCTCAGCCATTCGGTATAGGTCAGTTGAGAATTCTTTGTTTAGTTCTGTACCCCATTTTTGATAGGGTTATTTGGTTCTCTGTAGTCTAACTTCTTGAGTTCTTTGTATATATTGGATATTAAACCTCTATCAGATGTAGGATTGGTAAAGATCTTTTCCCAATTTGTTGGTTGCTGTTTTGTCCTATTGACAATGTCTTTTGCCTTACAGAAGCTTTCCAATTTTATGACGTCCCATTTGTCAATTCTTGATCTTAGAGCATAAGCTAATGGTGTTTTGTTCAGGAAATTTTCCCCTGTGCCTATGTGCTCAAGGCTCTTCCCCACTTTCTTTTCTATAAGTTTCAGTGTATCTGGTTTTATGCGGAGGTCCTTGATACACTTGGACTTGAGTTTTGTACAAGGAGATAGGAATGGATCGATTTGCATTCTTCTACAGGCTAACTGCCAGTTAAGCCAGCACCATTTGTTGAAAATGCTGTCTTTTTCCACTGGATGGTTTTAGCTACTTTATCAAAGATCAAGTGACCATAGGTGTGTGGGTTCATTTC
>NW_022196899.1:5130463-5143698 GCF_008632895.1 Mastomys coucha
GAGTTTGTTTATATAGTGAATTACGTTGATGGATTTCCTTATATTGAACCATCCCTGCATCCCTGGGACGGAGCCTACTTGGTCATGGTGGATGATCGTTTTGATGTATTCTTGGATTTGGTTTGCAAGAATTTTATTGAGTATTTTTCCATCTATATTCGTAAGGGAAATTGGTCTGAAGTTTTCTTTCTTTGTTAGGTTTTTGTATGATTTAGATATAAGAGTAGTTGTGGCTTTGTAGAATGAATTGGGTAGAGTACCTTCAGTTTCTATTTTGTGGAATAGTTTGTGGAGTATTGGTATTAGGTCTTCTTTGAAAGTCTGATAAAACTCTGCACTAAACCCACCTGGTCCTGGTTTTTTTTTTTTTTTTTTGGTTGGGAGACTATTAATGACTGTTTCTATTTCATTAGCAGATATGGGACTGTTTAGATCATTGATCTGATCTTGATTTAACTTTGGTACCTGGTATCTGTCTAGAAAATTGTCCATTTCATCCATGTTTTCCAGTTTTGTTGAGTATAGGCTTTTGTAGTAGGATCTCATGATTTTTTTGGACTTACTTGTCTGTTGTTATGTCTCCCTTTTCATTTCTGATCTTGTTAGTTAGGATAATGTCTCTATGCCCTCTAGTTAGTCTGGCTAAGGGTTTATCTATTTTGTTGAATTTCCCAAAGAACCAGTTCCTTGTTTGGTTGATTCTTTGTATAGTTCTTTTTGTTTCTTTGGTTGATTTCAGCCCTGAGTTTGATTATTTCCTGCCTTCAACTCCTCTTGGGTGAATTTGCTTCTTTTTGTTCTAGAGCTTTCAGGTGTGCTGTCAAACTGCTGGTGTATGCTCTCCAGTTTCTTTTTGTAGGCACTCAGAGCTATTAGTTTTCCTCTTAGGACTGCTTTCATTGTGTCCCATAAGTTTGGTTATGTTGTGGCTTCATTTTCATTAAACTCTAGAAAGTCTTTAATTTCTTTCTTTATTTCTTCCTTGACCAAGTTATCATTGAGTAGAGTGTGGTTAAGCTTCCACGTGTATGTGGGCATTGTATTGTTTATGCTGTTATTGAGGAGCAGCCTTAGTCCATGGCGATCTGATAGGATGCAAGGAATTATTTCAATTTTCTTGTATCTGTTGAGGCCTGTTTTGGAGAAGGTACCATGAGGTGCTGAGAAGGTATATCTTTTTGTTTTAGGATGAAATGTTCTATAGATATCTGTTAAATCCATCTGTTTCATAACTTCTGTTAGTCTCAACGTGTCTTTGTTTAATTTCTGTATCCATCTCCCACTGTTATTGTGTGGGGTACAATGTGCTTTGAGCTTTAGTAAAGTTTCTTGTATGAATATAGATGTCCTTGTATTTGGAGCGTAGAGGTTCAGAATTGAGAGTTCATCTTGTTAGATCATACCTCTGATAAGTATGAAGTTTCCCTCCTTATCTTTTTTGATCACTTTAGGGTGAAAGTCGATTTTATTCCATATTAGAATGGCTACTCCAGGTTTTTTCTTGGGACCATTGTCTTTGAAAATTGTTTTCCAGCCTTTTATTCTGAGGTAGTGTCTGTCTCTATCACTGAGGTAAGTTTCCTGTATGCAACAAAATGTTGGGTCCTGTTTACATACCCAGTCTGACAGTCTATGTAGTTTTATTGGGGAATTGAGTCCATTGATATTAATAGATATTAAGGAAAGATAATTGTTGCTTCCTGTTATTTCTGTCATTAGAATTGGAATTCTGTTTTTGTGGCTATCTTCTTTTAGTTTTGTTGGAAGATTACTTTTTTGCTTTTTCTAAGATGTAGTTTTTCCTCCTTGTGTTGAAGTTTTCCATTTCTTATTATTTGAAATATATTATGTAAACTTGGTTTTGTCATGGAATATTTTGGTTTCTCCATCTATGGTAATTGAGAGTTTTGCTGGGTATAGTAGCCTGGGCTGGTATTTGTGTTCTCTGAAGGTCTGTATGACATCAACCCAGAATCTTCTGCCTTTCATAGTCTCTGGCGAGAAGTCTGGTGTAATTCTGATAGGTCTGCCTTTATATGTTATTTGACATTTTTCCCTCACTGCTTTTAATATTCTTTCTTTGTTTAGTGCATTTGGTGTTTTGATTATTATGTGATGGGAGGAATTTCTTTTCTGGTCCAGTCTATTTCAATTTCTATAGGCTTCTTGTATGTTCATGGGCATCTGTTTCTTTAGATTAGGGAAGTTTTCTTCTATAATTTTGTTGAAGATGTTTACTGACCCTTTAAGTTTGAGGTCTTCACTCTCTTCTATACCTATTATCCTTAGGTTTGGTCTTTTCATTGTGTCCTGGATTTCCTGGATGTTTTGGGTTGGGAACTTTTTTTGCATTTTACGTTTTCTTTGACTGTTGTGTCAATGTTTTTTATGGTATCTTCTGCCCCTGAGATTCTCTCTTCTATCTCTTGTATTCTGTTGGTGATGCTTGCATCTATGGTTCCTGACTTCTTTCTTAGGATTTCTATCCCCAGAGTTGTCTCTCTTTGTGATTTCTTAACTATTTTTACTTGCATTTTTAGGTCCTGGATGGTTTTGTTCAATTCCTTCATCTGTTTGGTTGTGCTTTCCTGTAATTCTTTAAGGGATTTTTGTGTTTCTTCTTTAAGGGCTTGCACCTGTTTACCTGTGTTCTCCTGTATTTCTTTAAGGGAGTTATTCGTGTCCTTCTTAAATTCCTCTATCAACATCATGAAATTTGATTTTAGATCCAAATCTTGCTTTTCTGGTGTTTTGGGATATCTAGGACTTGCTGTGGTAGGGTTACTAGGTTCTGATGAAGCCAAGTAGTCTTGGTTTCTGTTGGTAAGATTCTTGCATTTGCCTTTTGCCATCTGTTGATCTCTGGTGTTAGATGTTATTGTTGTTTCTGGCTGGAGCTTGTTCTTCCTGTGGGTCTGTAAGCCTATGTCAGCACTTTTGGGAGATCAGCTCTCCTCTGGTAAAACCCGTGTGCAGAGGGCAGTGCATCAGTCATTCCTCCTGAGTCCTGGGGTCAGAGCAAACCCTGGAGACAGGCTCTCCACTTGCAGGAAAGTGCAGAGAGGGCTGTGGATCTGCTGCCCCTCCTAGGTGTGGTCTGAGGTAGAAAGGATCCTGACCAGGCTGCCCTGCCACTTGTGAGTCGTGTGCCTCCTGGCTGATCCTGCCTTAGAAAGTCACCGGAGAGAAAATGGCAGATCTCACCTGAGTCCCTGGGTTGGAGCACTCCCTGGAGGCAAGTTCTCCGCTTGGAGGGAAGGGGCAGAGAGGGCTACAGATCCACTGACATCACTCCTAGGTGTAGATGGAGGTTAAGAGGATCCTGTCCAGGATGCCTTCCCACTTGTGAGGCCTGTGCCTCCCGGCTGGTCCCACCTTAGAAAGTCACTGGAGAGAAAATGGCGATCTCACCCGAGTCCCTGGGTTGGAGCACTCCCCGGAGGCAAGTTCTCCGCTTGGAGGGAAGGGACAGAGAGGGCTGTGGGTCAGCTGTCCCTCCTAGGTGTAGACAGAGGTAGAGAGGATCCTGTTCTGGCTGCCCTGCCACTTCTGAGGCCTGTGCCTCCTGGCTGGTCCCGCCTTACAAAGCCATCGGTATTCTATATTTATGATAGAGCTTAAAAACCACAACCCAAGCCAGGCAGTGGTGGCGCATGCCTTTAATCCCAGCACTTGTGAGGCAGAGGCAGAGGCAGGTGGATTTATGAGTTTGAGGCCAGCCTGATCTACAGAGTGAATTCCAGGACAGCCAGGGCTACACAGAGAAACCTTGTCTCAAAAAAACCAAAAACCAAAATCAACAACAACAAAAAAACCCTCAAAAACCCACAACCCAAAAGTATTTTCTGGAAAGCCCTCTTCTCCAAGCCCTGTCAGCAGGGGGCCGTTCACTGACTCCTTTTATGGAGTTTGGTAAATAGGCGTGGGCAGAGCAGGACATAGTTTATCCAGTTACTAAGAAGCTCCACAGGAGGTTTTTAGACTGGGAACCTCTGGAACTTGCCAGCGCTGGGCAAGGTAGGGAAGAGAAAATAAGTTAACATCTGCTATTGTGAGCCTAGTTCTAACCTTCTCAGGAGTCACGCCTCTGCTAACATGGCTGTTGTGCAGAGACGTCTCTTGGAACTCTGTGAAAAGCTATGTAAGACCCAGTAAGTTTTGAAATAAGATCCAGTTAGTTAGGAACCACGTTAATTCATGGTGATTTATCAGAATTACTTAATATATTGAGTTAATTTTTATTTCCTACATAAACCACTGTTGCATATTTTAGCATTCATTCACTTTCAAATTATAAATCAAACATGGATTGCTCAGGCTTTGAAAGAAAACTGTGATTTCAATTTATTTAATTTTTGGATTTTCAAATAGCATACCTCCAAGACAATATATCAAACTAACAAAATTTATGAATTTGTAATGATAAACGGCAGCTTTTCTGTAAGAGGAATGAATCAAGCTACTAATTCAATCATCTTTTGGACACATAACAATAACACCAACACAAAATACATTTCCAGCACCAACAGCTGATACTTTCTTCTAGGCTCCCAAAATATCAGTCAAAACATCTTTCCCCAGCTGCACCCACCTGAATCACCAGGTGCCTTTCCACCTGAATCACCAGGTGCCTTTCCACCTGAATCACCAGGTGCCTTTCCACCTGAATCACCAGGTGCCTTTTCAGGTAAATCTGTGAGGCACTTAGGAAATATATATGTGGGATTGGAGGGCTGGCTGAGCCAGTAAAGAGCACTGCCTGTTCTCCCAGATGACCTGGGTCTGACTTGCAGTACCCTCATGGAAGCTCACAACTATCTGTAACTCCAGCTCCAGGGGATCTAATATCCTCCTCTGGTTTACCATGGGCAGTTTCTGCATCTGGTACACAGAAATACAAGCAAGCAAAACACTCATAAAATATGTAAGAATCTTTTAAAAAAAGAAGCACATGCCTTTGGAATGCAGATAGGGTGCTGAACACCTGTAATGTCAGCCCTGGGGCGGTGGAGTGTCAGCAGCTCAAAGGTCTTCCTAGACTACACAGAGTTCAAGGCTAGCCTAGGCCACTTGAGATACTACTTCAAGAAAGACAAGAAGGAAAATGTAGTAGCGCTTTGGGGCATGGACTGCGTCTGTTTCAAAGTCTGTTCTCTGAGTGTACATTTGACTTGGGCACGGCCTGCATCTGTTTCAAAGTCTGTTCTCTGAGTGTACATTTGACTTGGGCACGGCCTGCATCTGTTTCAAAGTCTGTTCTCTGAGTGTACATTTGATTTGGGCATGGCCTGCGTCTGTTTCAAAGTCTGTTCTCTGAGTGTACATTTGACTTGCCGCACCTTGCCATGCTTTGTCTACTTACCGGAACGCCCGTGAATGTGACTGGAGGAGACTGCCAGGAAATGCTGAAGCTGCTGCCATTGGGAGTGAACTTAGTAGATCCTGGAATAGTCACCGGGGGCGTGGCCTGAGAGACAGGAAGCAGAGAACACTGTAAGAGTGATTGCAATACTGAATGCCAACTCAGCAGCCAGTCCCACAGCACCCAGAGGAGACTCTGCTCCCAAGAGCTCTAAAATAGCCAGGATCCCAGGATCCCAGGATCCCGGGATCCCAGGAGCTTGGTCACACCAGGATCTCAGGGTCCCAGAGGCAGCTTGACTCCCAGAAGCTCTGACACACCCAGGATCTCAGGATCACAGACACAGCTGGACTCTGAGGAGTTCTAACACAACCAAGATTATAGGAAGGACAGTCTCCAGTCAGATAGAGTGAGGGCAGGTAATTCTAGAGATAATCAGATGGCGGAGACAATCGTAAGAATATAAGCAACAGAAACCAAGGTCACTTGGCATCATCAGAACCCAATTCTCCCACAATAGCAAGTCCTGGATACACAATCACACCTGAAAATTAAGACTCAGATCTAAAATCACTTCTCATGATGATGATAGATGACTTTAAGAAGGACATAAATAACTCCCTTAAAGAAATACAGGAGAGCCGGGCAGTGGTGGCGCACTCCTTTAATCTCAGCACTTGGGAGGCAGAGGCAGGTTGATTTCTGAGTTCGAGGCCAGCCTGGTCTACAGAGCGAATTCCAGGACAGCCAGGACTACACAGAGAAACCCTGTCTCAAAAACAAAACAAAACAAAAAATATGTATCTTTGGGGCTGGAGAGATGGCTCAGCAGGTTAAGAGCACTGACTGCTCTTCTGAAGATCATGAGTTCAAATCCCAGCAACCACATGGTGGCTCACAACCATCTGTAATGAGATTGGATGCCCTTTTCTGGTGCTGTCTGAAGACAGCTATAGTGTACTTACATATAATAAATAAATAAATCTTAAAAAAAAAAAAGAAATACAGGAGAACACAGGTAAATAAGTTGAAGCCCTTAAAGAGGAAACACAAAAATCCCTTAAAGAACTACAGGAAAACACAATCAAACAGGCAAGGGAAATGAACAAAACCATACAAGATCTAAAAGTGGAAATAGAGACAATAAAGAAATCACAAAGAGAGACAACCTTGGGAAATCTAGAAAATAGATCAGGAGTCACAGATGCAAGCATCACCAACAGAATACAAGAAAGAGAGGAGAGAATCTCAAAGGCAGAAAATACCATAGAAAACATTGACACAATAGCTAAAGAAAATGCAAAAAGCAAAAAGCTCCTAACTCAAAACATCCAGGAAATCCAGGGCACAGTGAGAAAACCAAACCTAATTATAATAGGTATAGAAGAGAATGAAGATTCCCAACTTAAAGGACCAGTAAATATTCTCAACAAATTTATAGAAGAAAACTTCCCTAACCTAAAGAAATGAATATACAAAAAGCCTATAGAAGCCTATAGAACTCCAAATAAACTGGACCAGAAAAGAAATTCCTCTGGCCACATAATAGTCAAAACACCAAATGCACAAAACAAAGAAAGAATATTAAAAGCAGCGAGGAAAAATGGTCAAGTAACATATAAGGGCAGAACTATCAAAATTACACCAGACTTCTCACCAGAGACTATGAAAGCTAGAAGATCCTGGGTGATGTCATACAGACCCTAAGAGAACACAAATGCCAGTTCAGGCTACTATACCCAGCAAAACTCTCAATTTCCATAGATGGGGAAAACAAGATATTCTATGGAAAAACAAAATTTAAACAATATCTTTCCACAAATCTAGCCCTACAAAGGATAATAGATGGAAAACACCAACACAAGGAGGGAAACTACATCCTGGAAAAAGCAAGAAAGTAATCTTTCAAGAAACCTAAAATAAGATAGCCACACAAACATAATTCCACCTCTAACAACAAAAATAACAAGAATTAACAATCACTTTTCCCTAATATCTCTTAACATCTATGGACTCAATTCCCCAATAAAAATACACAGACTAACAGACTGGATAAATAAACAGCAGCCAGCATTTTGCTGCACACAGGAAACGCACCTCAGTGACAAAGCCAGACACAACTCAGGGTAAAAGGCTGGAGAACAATTTTCCAAGCAAATGGTCCCAAGAAACATGCTGGAGTAACCATTCTAATATCCAATAAAACCAACTTTAACCAAAAGTTATCAAAAAGGGTAAGGAAGGACACTTCATACTGGTCAAAGGAAAAAACTACCAAGATGAACTCTCAATTCTGAACATCTATGCTCCAAATGCAAGGGCACCCACATTCATAAAAGAAACTTTACTAAAGCTCAAAGCACATACTTCAACCCACACAGTAATAGTGGGAGACTTAAACACCCCACTCTCACCAATGGACAGATCATGGAAACAGAAAGTAAACAGAGACACAGTAAAACTAACAGAAGTTATGAACCAAGTGGATCTAACATATATTTATAGAATATTTTATTCTAAAACGAAGGAATATACCTTCCTCTCAGCACCTCATGGTACCTTCTCCAAAACTGACCATATGATCAGTCATAAGACAGGCCTCAACAGATACAAGAAGATTGAAATAATCCCATGCAGCCTATCAGATCAACATGGACTAAGCCTGGTCTTCAATAACAACAAAAACAATAGAAAGCCTACATACACATGAAAGCTAAACAACTCTCTACTTGGTCAGGGAAGAAATAAAGAAAAGAAATTAAAGACTTTTTAGAATTTAATTAAAGTGAAGGCACAACATACCCAAACTTATGGGACACAATGAAAGCAGGGCTAAGAAGAAAACTCATAGCTCTGAGAGCCTCCAAAAAGGAACTGGAGAGAGTATACACTAGCAGCTTGACAGCAGAACTGAAAGCTCTAGAACACAAGAAGCAAATACATCCAAAGGAGTATACTGCAGGAAACAATCAAACTTTCAGCTGAAATCAATGAAGTAGAAACCAAAAGAACTATACAAACAATCAACAAAACCAGGGGCTGGTTCTTTGAGAAAGCCAACAAGGTAGATAAACCCTTAGCCAGACTAAGCAGAGGGCACAGAGACAGTATCCAAATTAATAAAATCAGAAATGAAAAGGGAGACATAACAGTGGAAACTGTGGAAATTCAAAAAATCATAAGATCCTACTACAAAAGTTTATACTCAATTAAACTGAAAAATATGGATGAAATGGACAATTGTCTAGACACATATCAGGTGCTGATATTAAAACAGAATCAGATAAACGATTTAAAAAGCCCCACAATCTCTAAAGAAATAGAAGCAGTCATTAATAATCTCCCAACCAAGAAAAGCCCAGGACCAGATGGGTTTACTGGAGAATTCTATCAGACATTTAAAGAAAACCTAATACCAATACTCTTCAAACTATTCCACAAAATAGAAACAGAAGGAACACTACCCAATTCATTCTATGAACCCACAATTACACTTATACCTATACCACACAAAGGCCAAACAAAGAAAGAGAACTTCAGACCAATCCCCTTATGAATATTGATGCAAAAATACTCAATAAAATTCTTGCCAACCAAATCAAAGAACACATTCATTCACTTCAATCAAGTCTGCTTCATCCCAGGGATGCAGGGATGGTTCAATATACAAAAATCCATCAACATAATCTATATAAACAGACTCATTAGATGCTGAAAAAACATCTGACAAAATTCAGCATTCCTTCATGGTAAAAGTCTTGGAATGATCAAGAATTCAAGGTCCATACCCAAACATAGTAAAAGCAATATACAGCAAACCAGTAGCCAACATCAAACTAAATGGAGAGAAACTTGAAGCAATCCCACTAAAATTGCAGACTAGATAAGACTACCCACTCTTTCCCTATCTATTCAATATAGTACTTGGATATCTACCTAGAGCAATTTGACAACAGGAGGTCAAAGGGATATGACTTGGAAGGGAAGAAGTCAAAATATCACTATTTGCAGATGATATGATCATATACTTAAGTATACATATACCAAAAATTCCACCAGAGAACTCCTAAAGCTGATAAACGACTTCAGGAATGTGGCTGGATATAAAATTAACTCAAACAAATCAGTAGCCTTTGTCTACTCAAAGGATAAGCAGGCTGAGAAGGAAATTAGGGAAACAACACCCTTCACAATAGTCACAAATAATATAAAATACCTTGGTGTGACTCTAACCAAGCAAGTGAAAGATCTAGATGACAAGAATTTCAAGTCTCTGAAGAAAGAAACTGAAGATCTCAGAAGATGGAAAGATCTCCCATGCTCATGGATTGGCAGGATGAATATAGTAAAAATGGCCATCTTGCTGAAAGCAATCTACAGATTCAGTGCAATTCCCATCAAAATCTAACTCAGTTCTCCACAGAGTTAGAAAAAGCAATTCTCAAATTCATTTGGAATAACGAAATACCCAGGATAGCCAAAACTATTCTCAAAAATAAAAGAACTTCTGTTGGAATTACCATCCCTGATCTTAAGCTGTATTACAAAGCAATAGGGATAAAAACTGGTATTGGTACAGAGACAGACAGGAAGATCAATGGAATAGAACTGAAGACCGAGAAATGAACCCACAGGCATATGGTCACTTGATATTTGACAAAGGAGCTAAAACCATCCAGTAGAAAAAAGACAGCATTTTCAACAAATGGTGCTGGTTCAACTGGTGGTTAGCATGTAAAAGAATGCAAATGGACACATTCTTGTCTCCTTGTACAAAGCTCAAGCCCAAGTGGATCAAGGAAATCCACATAAAATTAGATACATTGAAACTTATATAGGAGAAAGTGCGGAAGAGCCTCAAACACATGGGCACAGGGGAACAATTACTAAACAGAACATCAGTGGCTTTTGCTTGAAGATCAAGAATCCACAAATGGGACCTCATAAAACTGCCAACGCTTCTGTAAGGCAAAGGACACTGCCAATAGGACAAAAAGGCAACCAACAGACTGGGAAAGGATCTTTACCAATCCTCCATCTGATAGAGGACTAATATCCAATATATACAAAGAACTCAAGAAGTTAGACTCCCGAGAATCAAATAACCCTATTAAAAATGGCAGAGCTAAACAAAGAACTTTCAACTGAGGAATATTGAACGGCCAAGAAGCACCTAAAGAAATGTTCAACATCCTTAGTCATCAGGGAAATGCAAATCAAAACAATCCTGAGATTCCACCTCACACCAGTCAGAATGACTAAAATCAAAAACTCAGGTGACAGCTGATACTGGTGAGGATGTGGAGAAAGAGGAACACTCCTCCATTGGTGGTGGGATTGCAAGCTGGTACAACCACTGAGGAAATCAGTCTGGTGGTTCCTCAGAAAATTGGACATAGTGCTATCTGAGGACCCAGCTATCCCACTCATATACCCAGATGCTCCAACATGCTCCACATGCAATAAGGACACATGCTCCACTTTGTTCATAGCAGCCTATTTATAATAGCCAGGAGCTGGAAAGAACTCAGATGTCCTTCAACAGAGAGAGGAGTGGATACAGAAAATGTGGTACATTTACACAATGGAGTACTACTCAGCTATTAAAAATGATGAATTCATGAAATTCTTAGACAAATGGATAGAACTAGAAAATTATCATCCTGAGTGAGGTAACCCAATCACAAAAGGATACACATGGTATGCATTCACTGATTAAGTGGATATTAGTCCGAAAACTCCAAATAACCAGGATACAATTCACAGACCATATGAAATGAAGCTCAAGAAGAAGGAAGACCAAAGTGTGGGTACTTCAATCCTTAGAAGGGGAAACAAAATACTCATAGGAACAAATATGGAGATAAAGTGTATAGTAGAGACTGAAGGATGGGCCATCCAGAGACTGTCCCACCTGGGGATTCATCCCATATACAGTTACCAAACCCAGACTCTATTATGGATGCCATGAAGTGCATGCTGAAAGGAACCTGATATGGCTGTTTCCTGAGAGGCCCTGGCCGAGCCTTACAAATACAGAGGCAGAGGCTCACAACCAACCACTGGACTAAGGGCGGTTTGTTTATTTTTTCCCCTACCTTTACATGTACAATGTGTCAGGTGTATGTGCATACACAAGTACATACACACAAGATAAAAATGCAAGAAAAAAATTTTAAACTTAAAATTGAACAAATAAACAGCTGAAACGCCACGACTCAAGTCTGTAAAGTCTTCTTCCTCTCCAGGCTTAGTGTTCTTGTTTTTGTTTGTTTGTTTTTAATTACCAATGTTTCAGCTAGTTCCAGTGGTTTTGCACCTGGCCTCCAGAGTGACCAAGGGCCACCCCAGACGCTTTTTGTTGTTGGTTTGGCTTTAGAGACTTGGTCATGACTATGTAGCCCAGGCTGCCCTTAAAAATCTACAGCCCAGCCCTGGCCTCAAATTCATAATCCTTTTGCCCCAGCCTCTTGAGTGCTGGGATCAGGAGCCACCACTTTATGACTTGAGATCCTGACTAAGAGGAAAAATAGAAAAACCAACCGAGTTGCTGCCACGGGTGGTGCTATTCTTTTTCTGATCATGTTAACTTGCAGTCCCAGGCCTGATGGCTACTGCTTTTGCACAAGGTCTTTAGGGCGCACCTGGTAAGCATGGTCAGTGTGCACGAGGTAGAGGGTGGTGGGGGCTGAGCGGCTCAGTGGCGTCACCAGCTTAGCGTCTGTTTTGGCACAAGGAGTTTCCGTCCGGCTGGAGTCAGGGATGGGAAACGCAGGGGGCGAAGCCAGGGACTGGGAGGGCGAAACTGGGGCCACACTGTTGAGGCCTTCAGCCACCGCATCGGTGTTGAGCTTGATCTCCGTGTAGTAGAAGTCTTCCTCCCCATCGCTGCAGTCAGATTCCCCGACTCGCCTAGGGCGGGAGAGAGCAGAGCAGAGGTCAGCGGTCGGTCGGTCTGTCCTCCTGCCTCTAACTTGCACAGAGGCTGTGACACTCACCCACCCCACTGAAGAAGGTTTTCATCAGCTTCTGCTCTGGTTTAAATGTGCCCCCACCAGCACTGTCTGTTAGTAACTTAATTTCCAAATCCTTACTTCAACGGTGTTTGGGAAGAGAGCCTTTGAAAAGCAATGAGAATTAGGAGAGGTCAAGAGAACTGGGGAAGGGAGGCAAGCCCAATGGTATGAAGATGGGGGTGGCATGATGACAAGAAGATGGACCAGGACATTGGCACAAGTGGTTCTGAAAGGAGAACCAGATGTAGTAAGGGCACCCTCTCCAGATGGTGGCGAGATGTCTGCACCCTGGTCATAGTACAGCATAACGTAGTATCCAGCCATGAGCCAAATAAACTACCATGTGTGCCTTTAACTTCCATGGCATTCAGAATTACACCACAGCAACAAAGACTAGAGTCAGACTTCTTAAAGCAGTCTACCTGCCATCTGCCCACCTACCTGCCATTCATTTACTAATCTGAGAATAATTTATGGACAATACATTACATATAAAACATTCTACTTCCTAACGGGAAGAAAACAAAGACTAGGCCTCGATGATAATTTTGTTTTTATGGGTTTATTTTGGTTTTTGATATTTGGTTGTTTTTTTTTTTTTTAACTTTTAAACTAACTTCTTTTTTAACTTTGATTGCATTATGATGAGAAAAGTTACATGATTTCAACTTATCTGAATTTGTTAACATTTAAAAACATATTTTAAGTAAATAGAATTAAATCGCATTCTTGTTTTCCTTTTGTACACCAACTCCTCCCAGAGACCCCCCCTTCAATATATACAATATCTTTTTGTCATATTCCTTAAAATTTATAAAATATTATAAAATAAAAATAAGTATTATAAAAGTTGTTTG
>NW_022196899.1:5144262-5145015 GCF_008632895.1 Mastomys coucha
TAGAGAGGCTGAGATAGGAGAAGCAAGATTTCAAGACCCTTATGTTGTACACAGCAAGACACTGTAACGAACAAACAAGCTGAAAGTGTATATACATTGTACAATATTGGACCTATTTCTCCAATTACCAAATTTGAGAGACCATTGGAATGCAATCAACAAATTTCTAATTCCTCATATTTTTAGATTTCAATAGATTAGGACATGTTGGTAATATTAATTTTCATATTAAGATATTAAGAAAAAGTAATTGTCACTTCCTGTTGTTTTTGTTGTAAGAGGTGGAATTAGGTTTGTGTGGATTTGTTGAAAGATTTCTTTCTTGTTTCTTCTAGTGTATAGTTTTGCTCCTTATGTTGGTGTTTTCCATCTATTATCCTTTGTAGGACTGGATTTGTGGAAAAATATTGTATAAATTTTGTTTTGTCATGGAATATCTTGTTTTCTCCACCTACGATAATTGAGAGTTTTGCTGGGTATAGAAGCCTGGGCTGGCATTTGTGTTCTTGTAGGGTCTATATGACATCTGCCCAGGATCTTCTAGATTTCATAGTCTCTAGTGAGAAGTCTGGTGTAATTCTCATAGGCCTGTCTTTATATGTTACTTGACCTTTTTTCCTTACTGCTTTTAAAATTCTTTCTTTGTTTAGTGCATTTGATGTTTTTATTATTATGTGATGAGAGAAATTTCTTTTCTGGTCCAGTCTATTTAGAGTTCTGTAGGTTTCTTGTATGTTCATGGGCATCTCTTTC
>NW_022196899.1:5146012-5161585 GCF_008632895.1 Mastomys coucha
GTGTAATGGTATGTCCAGGACTTGCTATGGTGGGAGAATTGGGTTCTGATGATGCCAAGTAACCTTGGATTGTGTTGCTTATATTCTTATGCTTGCCCCGCCTTATCTGGTTATCTCTAGTGCTACCTGCCCTTGCTAAATCTGACTGAAGCCTGTCCTTCCTGTGATCCTGGTTGTGTCAGAGTGAAGCTGTCTCTGTAATCCTGTGATTCTGGGATCCTGTGATCTTGGGCTTGTTATAGTACTTGGGAGTGCAGCTTCCTCTGGGTGTTGTGGGACTGGCTGTGGAGCTTGTGCCCAAGGTCTGCTCAGGATACCAGCCCAGAGAGACCGGAAGGAACCACTGGGCTGGCAGAGTTCCTATGTGCCTGGTCCCGCTGGTCCCAGTTACTCCTGATGTTGGGACAGATGTTGTATCCTCCTCACCTCTGATCTTGGGCGTGTTTGAGCACCTGAAAGTGGAGCTTCCTCTGGGTGTTGTGGGACTGGCTGCAGAGCTTGTGCCCAAGGTCTGCTCAAGACACCAGCCCAGAGAGACTGGAAGGAACCAGAACTACTGGGTTGGCAGAGTTCCTGTGTACTTGGTCCCGCTGGTCCCAGTCACTCCCAGTGTTGGGACAGATGTTGGGTCTTCCTAACCTCTGATCCTGGGCGTGTTAGAACCTTTGGTTGTGTTTTTTTGAGACAGGGTAGCCCCATGGTCAGAGATCCATTTGCCTCTGCCTCTTGAGTGTGACACCACCACCCAGCTTGATGGAACTTTTATAGTCTAGAGGTAGACAAGAAATCCCTAGTAAACAGCTATTTAGTATAGGAGGCTTTGTTAAGTCTCAGTAGAAAAGGATTAAGCCATATTTGAGAGCCCTTAGGAGAGAGGGCCATGGTTGGAAGTCGTGTTGGTTTTTACAGAGGATGTTTAGAGGAAGTGACAGGTAAGCATTCACCTGCATGCTAAAGCTCTGGAGGAAAGCAGAGCCTGCAGGTGGTACGGGGTGTGTGTGTGTGTGTGTGTGTGTGTATGTGTGTGTGTGTGTGTGTGCTTTTGCTGAGAAATGTCCCTCACACCTGCCCCCCCCCCCCCGGCTGGCGGTGCAGTTTGGAGAGGGTTATATAACTTTTAGGAAGCATAGCCTTGCTGGAGGAAGTCTACCGCAGGGGTGCTCTGTGAGTGTTTACAGCCTCAACCACTTCCTGCTCACTGTGTCTGCTGCCTGCTTCCACCACCCGCTACCATGCTTTCCTCTCCACTAAGGACTCTGTGAGCCAAAATAAACTCTCCCTTCTATTCATTCCTTGGTCATAGCATTTTATTACAGTAACAGAAAAGTACCTAAAACCCCAGGGCTGGGCCTCTGGAATGAAGGCTGAGGTGTGATCAGGGAGGGCCTGGCTGCCCTCTGTGATGGCTTTAGTTTTTATTGTGGAGGTGACAAAAGTCCCTGGAAAGTTTAGGAAATAGACGTTATTTTTAGAGGCACACTGTGGTTGGTTCTCATGTGAATGTTGAGAAAGGTGGGAAAGTGGAGGAGGAAAGGCCTTGGAGGTGGATCCTGCCCCCTGTAGTCCTGAAGAGCATCAGCCGTGGCGACCAGACAGAGGGATGAGAAACATCAGCCGTCGAGGCTCAAAGGTGGGTGCCAGGGCTCACCTGTTAGGGTTCTATGTTCTCTCAAAGTGCATCTGCCCCTTTGAGCTAATGCCTTACTATATGTTTGTAATTTTCTTCTCTTCTTTTTAAAAGAATTATTTTTAGCCTCTGTATATGGTATGTGTTGGTGTGTGCCGGGGTTTGGAGGGTTCTGGGGGTTCAAACTCAGGCCTCGTTGACACAGCAGCATTCTGGTCAAGAAAATTAAATCTTGAGCTAGGTGGAGAACCGACCTCAGAGCACAGCTGGGCCGGTCAATCAGGAACCACCCCCTCAGGAAGGGACAATTACTCCTAGCATGGCAGGTTCAGCCACATTAATCACACAAATGGAATAATGATTCCTTTGAACGTTTTTTGGAAGTTGGTGGGGTACAGGGTGTAGTGGGTGGGCCTGACGCTGCTTGCATTCTAATGCTAAACACTGTCTCTCAAGATCTGGTCCCCCCTACGCAGGTCCTCGTGTACATCAAGTGATGCTACGTAAACCTTGTTCCCGAATTTAACTGGTCAATAAAAGGCTAGAGCCTGTGATAGGGATGGGACTTGAGGATCAAGTGAGGGGGTTCCAGCGAGAGGTGGGGGTTTGGAGGGGAAGAAGAAGAGAGGAAGGAGGTGGAGGAGGCTGCCATGAGAGGAGATGGAGCATGAGCACCTGGCCAGGAAAAACAGAAAGTAACAAGGGAATTATGGCTGGGAAAGAAGTCAGAATATCTCCAAGCCTGCCCAATCTAGGCTTACAGCTTATAAATAAAATACCTGTATTTTTTGTCTTTTTTTTTAACGGGTAGATAGAATGATTAATTTTTTATTTATAACAGGGTGTTTTTCTTTAGCTCTGGTTGTCCTGGAATTCACCTTAAAAAATGAGAGTTCCATCTGCCTCTGCTTCCTGAGCGCTGGAATGAAAAGCATGCTCCACCACATCCAGCCCTATGACCAAACACTATTTCTCCTTCCCAGAATCTCCAGACACGGCCGTGAGCCTCAGCTGGGTCTGCCTGCTTTTCTGAGTCCTGACTTTTACTCATTTTTTCCTGCCTGTTTCTTTAGCAGCAGAGACTAAGCATGCTTTTGCCCACACTCAGGCCTCTCTTAATCTTTCTCTAGCGCCCCAGTCCCCACTAAGCATGGCCTGCAGCCCTGTGGCTGCCCTCCATGTTGGCTTGACATGTGGTTTCTGTTTGTTTTTTAATCCTTCTTATCTCCATTCTCTTTCTCTAGGCAGCTGCTGAGGTTTATACCTTGCCTGTCCTGGGGTCCTTTTAAATTCTAATGAAATTGTCCCCAAGCTTCCATTTGAGCCTGTTTTAAAATTATCTCAATAATGAGACTTAGAACTCAAGAGGGGACCTTGATTTCCTGGGTCTCAGTGCTGGTGCTGAAAACCCTCGCCACTGAGCCATCTCCGCAGCCGACTTCTGTAGCTCTGAAAGCCCCTTTGCCTTCTCACGCCTCTGACTCCCCAGGGCTGTGTCTTTTGTCGCTCTCTGTACCACTGCACATATAATCAGCATATGTGGCACTGAGCAGGCACCTACCAAGCCCAGTATGGCTGAGGGATGCAGAGGCAGCTGTGGCATGGCGGCTGAGCCCACACATTCTGGATCTGACACTCTCAAGGAATGTGATTCTGGCAGTGTGCACACTTTCTTGTGGCTTGCCTATCCCAGTTTTCAGAGTACACACTTTCCAAGCATGCCTCTTTCTGGCTAAGGTGGCCCCAGAGCCGAATCCTCCACAGCCGTTTCGTCAAAAGGACCCTCTGTGTCGAGCATGCAGACCTACTCAGGTGGTGGTGACGTTTGTTTTATGCACACTGGTGATAACTATGGTCACACGGGGTCCCTTCTAAGCCCAAGATACAGGGATAAGACAGACTCAGGACTAAAGCAGGGACAGTTAGCCTCCTACTGCCCCTGGCTGTGAGCCCAGCTGCACGTTCTAATCACAACTGTCTGTAGGAAGGTTGTTACAGCCTATGAAGAAAACAGATCATTTGAGAAACAGGCCATCACATCAGGCTCTCTCATCGAAGGTATGATGACTTTTCCTCTTGTCTATGGGGGTGGTGTCATTCATTCTGAGAACTCCGGGACAGTGATAGTAGCTTTTGAGGTTCTAAGTCATGAATACCAATTACTGCAAAAATAAATGTACATTTCATAGACACAGGTACTCAAGGACTCTTTGAAGTACGTTCCAGCTCCCAGGGGCGGATCCCTTATGGCGTGTTTCATACTTTGTGTCTCTTGCACACAGTTTAACTTTGACTCTCATAGGTGACACTGTTCATTTTAGATGGACCTAGGGCTCAGAGTGAGGACTACCATAACATGTCTCAGAGGTAGTTTAGGTAGGCTCTACGGCCTGGTCACTTGGTGGCCAACTATCAGCAGGATTGTAAAATCTGAGTAGACAGGGACATCTCAGAAAAACACTGGGAGGCCAGGAATTCCCTTAATAAGATAAGCTCAGGAACTTTAGGAAGGGAAAGGCTAATTAACATTCCTCAGATCACAGGGTGAGAAACAACCTGCGGGTGGGGGCACATTCCTCAGGGCAGACCTTTGCCCACCTTCAGACAAGGGAAGTCCTTGCCACCTCATTCCCTAAAGACCAGTTTAAAAAGTCACACTGTTCTACCAATCACATTGTGTCTCATGGCTGCTGCCCTGAACATTGTACAAAAGCTCACTGAACAAGCTGTGCAGGGTCGCCTCCTTTCCTTAGGGTCATGGACGGCTTCAGTGCGCTGAAATAAAAATCCTCATGCTCTTTGCATCGATCAGGCTCCATGTGATTCACTCAGGGGGTTTCCAGTAAGCTAAGGCTCGACGGGGGTCTTACAGGATCAACCCTACCTAAGGAACCTGGAAGAGCCTGAGGCACAGTGTGGTGTGCAGTCTCTGAGTACCTGAGGCCAGGTGCCTGCCTGTGTGGGGCTGTGCCGAGCGGCTTCTGACAGCTCCGAAGGGGAGGAGGGGTGAGCGAGCGCCTTACCCGAGGTGGACAGCCCGGATGTGCTTCTGGATGCCTGCCGCCGTGTTCAGCACCTTCCCGCAGTTTTTCCAAAGGCATTTGAACATCACCTTCATGGAGTTCTACAGGAAGAAGGGAAAGACAACGTCGCAATGCAAGCAAACCCATCCAGTCTCCTTCTTGTCCCTTTGCTAGAAAAAGTAACTGCTCACTCGCTGTGTTCTTGACAACTGAACTCTCAGTTCTAGGGCTTTCCCAGCTAGGGGAGAGCTGGGTAAGCCCAGACTACTTCCATTCTTCCTAAGAACCAAGCTTTGCTGCTTATTTAAATCACATTCACAGTGTCCCCACTGGGGGTTCACCCTGACAGTGGTTAAATTAAGCACTTAGTAGGGGAAGTGCTGTTCTAAACACTTGATCCCCAAAGACTGATGCTGCTAGTGGCCTCCAAGTTACAGAGTTTCAGAGAGTCAGGGAACTAAGGAGCCTGGGATCTGCTGCAGACTTTACCTCAGCACACAATCACACGACACTCTTCGGTGACGGTTCAGCATTTTTCCAAGTGCTTCCTAAGGCCACCATGTGGACCTGTCTTGCCTACCACAGTGCTCTTGATCACAAAATAGGAATGGTAATGTAACTTCTTAAGACGAGTGTGAGGCCTCCATGGGCGGGACCCAGCAGAGCAGCATCAGGGGCGATCTGTCATGGAATTATTGTCACCATGCCCTGAACTGCATTTTTAGATTTTTGCAGTGCTTGTATGGGACTCAGGGGCTTGGACATGCTAAGAGAGAGCTCTGCCACTGCTCCACATAACCAGTTCTCCTGGAATGAAGTTTTATTCAGCTTGTATGTTTACATGTGTATATGTGTGTGTGTGTGTGAGGGGGTGTAGTGGTTTGAATGAGAATGGCTCCCTTAGAGTCATAGATCTGAATACTTAGTCACCAGGGACTAGCACTGTTCGAGAAGAGTTAGGAGGTGTGGCCTTGCCAGAGGGGGTGTGGCCTTGCCAGAGGAGGTGTGGCCTTGTTGGAGGAGGTGTGCCACTGAGACTGGGAACTGAGGTTTCAAAAGCCAACATCAGGCCCAGTCTCTTCTTGCTTATGGATCAAGATTTAGGACTCTCAGCTACTGCCGCAGCACCATGCATATCTGTATGTGGCCATACTCTCTGCCATGAGGATAACAAAATAACCTTTGAAACTATAACAAGCCCCAATTCAATGCCATCTCTTATAAGAGTTGCCTCAGGCCATGGTGTCTCTGCACAGCCATAGAACACTGACTGAGACAGAGGTTGTACCCAGGCCATGGTTTACATGTGGAGGTCAGGAGTTAGACATCTTGTTTTAACTTGTGGGTCCTGGGAATCAAACTCTTGTCTTCAGGCTCGGGTGGACAAGTGTCCTTATGTGCTGAACTATGTCTACTGCCTGTAGACTAAAGTCTCAACATTAAAATACCTTGATTAATTTATAGCCTTTTGCTGCAGTCATGCAACATGCAAGAAAACTCCATTTGGAATAACTTGGCAATAGTTTTCCTTTTTGTGGCTGTGTTACTGTGTGAGGGGTCACGGGTATGTGCACCGGGAGGCACGTGAGCAGAAGACAGAACACCACCGGCAGGCACGTGAGCAGAGGACAGAACGCAACCTTGGGAGCTATCTCTCAGGCACCGCCCACCTTATCTTTCGACGCAGGGTCTTTCAGTAATTAGAACTTTCCATGAAGACTAGGCTAGTCGGCCAGCAAGCCCTCCAGGAGCTGCTGGTACCCACCTCAGCACCGGGGTTACAAGTGTATGCAGTTGAGCCTCGGTTTGATACATTGTTTACACATTTAGTTCCATCTGGAGCACTGAGCTACAGTCCTCTTGAGCACTTCACCACTGGGCTGCCTTCTCTGCCCAGCAACAGTTTCTAAACAACAATGACCACAACTAATTCAACTAAAAGCACAGTAATTCTGAGATGTTACTGGGAGCCCCTACCCATGGTGTATTGCCTAGCTTCACTGTAGGCTTCATTCTCAACATATACCTATATACATAACCCACCCCCCCACACTACATACACATACACACCATACACACCACACACATACCACACACACATCATACACACACAACACATACATACCACCACACACTCACAAACATACCACACACATCGCACATACATACACACCATACACATACCACATATACATCACACATACAGACATGCCATACACACATACACACTGTACACACACACCACACTCACATATACAACATACACACACACCACACATACATACACACCACAATACATACACACCACACACTCACAAACATACCACACATATCACACATACATATACATCATACATATACCACATACACACCACACATACAGACATGCCACACACACATATACACCATACTCACACATATACACCATACACACACACCACACTCACATACACAACACACACACAACACTCACATACACAACATACACATACATACACCACACATACACACACATGCACACATACACACACACACACACACCGCATAGCATATACTGTCACCCCACCTAATGCCGACACCCCTGCACACCTGCACCCAGCTTTGAAGCCTACATACTATATGTTCTAAATTGCAGTGTTTTACAGTACATAGAAAACTTTTCCGCTCTTATAGAAACATGCATGGCTTAATTATGTAAAACAAAATTTTCTTATTCTCATTCCTTAGAGCGTAAGTATCAAATCACTGTGCCTTTTGACTATACTATACCAAAGCATTTGACTACTGTAGCTCTCAGGCCTTATCAGCTGATGGACGTTAGTAGAGAAGCTGATAATAGGTCAAAGTGCCTGTGCTTTGCTCAGCCAAAAGTCAGACATCTGTATTATACCCCTCCCGGGTGATGCTCAGGGACCCTCTCTGAGGTGGGAGGGGGAAAGGCTGTACAGCCAGAGACTGGGGAGGACCACAGCTAAACAATGTCTCTGGACATGATAACACTATTGTGTTCACGTACTCAGAGCTGTGAGGTTGCTGTATAAGATGTGCACAAGATCAAGCCATCAGCACTGCAACATGAATGGGACCCTACCTCCAGCAGGGAAGCTATGAATGCAACATGAATGGGATCCTACCTCCAGCAGGGAAGCTACGAATAGCAGCAGGCTGCTGGAGAAGGGGGAGTCTGCTTTCTTCAGGCTGTGGCTTCTTGTTGGTGCAACCACACTAGAGTAGATGGCCCCACACCCATGCAAATCGGGCAAAGCTAATTAGACTCCATGGATTATAAAAAAAGAAAAGAAAAAAATAAGGACTTCTGAATGACGGCCAGCCGCAGGCCAAGCCTTCACACATAAGCTTCTTGGGGAAGGGTGTGTGTAGAGGGGGTAAAAACTGTAACGTACATGCAGAAAGACAGCCATCGTACCAATATTAAGGTTGGTAATCAGGACTAGCTAAATTAATCTCTGTGGTGGTAAGAGTGGAAATGCCTCCACAGGGTCAGGTGTTCGAATACTCGGCTCCCCCGTTGATTGAGCTGTTAGAATAGGCTTAGGAGGTGTGGCAGTTTAAATATGTGGCTCCTGGGAAGTGGCACTATTAGGAGGTGTGGGCTTGTTGGAGGAAGTGCGTCACTGTCAGGGCGGGCTCTGAAGCTCTCTCTGCCCAGTGCAGAAGACTCAGTCTACTAATGGCCTTCTGATCTGTTGTAGAACTCTCAGCTCCTTCTGTACTATGCCCACCTGGATGCTAATGGACTCTGAACCTCTGAACCTCTAAGCCAGCCCCAGTTAAATGTTGTTCTTTTAAGAGTAGCCTTGTCTGTAGGAGAGAATGCACTTAATCCTATAGAGACTTGATGCCCCAGGGAGGAGGGATACCTGGGGGGCGCAGGGGCGGGTAGGCACCCTCTCATAGGTGAAGGGAGGTTGGGAAGAAGAAGTCTGGGAGGAGGGTCTGGGAGGGAGCCAACATGTGGGATGTAAATAAAATAATTAATAAATAATAATATAAATGTTAATAATAATAAACAAACAATCAAAAAGAAAAAAAGAGTTGCCTTGGTCATGGTGTCTGTTGACCGCAGTAAAACCTTACCTAAGACAGGAGATATGGCCCCAATGGAGGAAGTATGTTAACTGGGGGGATCTTTTGAGTCTTCAAAGCCTGGTGCTCTCTCTGTTTCATGCTGTGGTTGAAAAATGTGAGCTCACAGCTTCTTGCCCCTGCCTTTGTTTCACTATCATGGACCCAATTCTCTGGAGCCCTTAGCCCAGATCAACTCTGCAGGAAGCTGCCTTAGTCATGGTGTTTCATCACAGCAGGAGAAAAGCAGCTGACACCATCCCATATACACTGAGTATGCTAAAACGTAGCTGACACCAATCATATACATTGAGCATACCAAAAATGAAGCTATAATTTATTTTTCATTCTTTAATTTCTTTTTGAAAATAATTTATTCTTCTCTATCCTTGTGGGCTTGCTTGCCTGTGTGTACTATAGCTGTGCAGGTGCCCAGTGAAGCCAGAAGAATGCACCGGATCTCCTGCAGCCCTGGTAACTGCAGCCATGCACTCAGATTCTGGTGCTTAGAACAGGACCCAGCAGTGAGTGCTCATCACTGCAGAGTCACCTCTCTGACCCAGTACTTTCTTTTATTTTTCAAATTAACTTTTTTTATTTTGTGGGATGGAATGGGTGATTTCATCAGCTCCAAAAGCTCCCACAGCCTAAGAGAATCCCTCGTCTGCCCTACTTGATTTTGCAGGGCATTCTGGTCTGTCCTCTACCCTGCTCAATGCCCATGTGAGGCCAAGTGCAGAATCAATGGCTCACGGGTTTGTGGTTGGATGTGGCCAATGGGAGGTAATGGCAGGATTAAGAAGGCTGGAGAAAACAATTCCCCCGGCACCCCTTCTCCTGGCCACACCTTCACGTGGTTATAATTTTCTTCCAAAGCTGCCAATTTTTCTAGAGCTCTGGTTATTTCAAGGTTCTGGGAGTCCCTCTGGTCATGTGCTTCCTCATGCCTGGGTGGCAGTGGGGGTGGGAGTGCCTGATTACTAGATCCTGGGTGCTCACACCGTGACTGCTCACTCCCTTTGTAAGACTAAATTCTAAGGATACCTGAGTGTACCATGGCCCTCTGCCAGAACGTGAACAATTAAAAAGAAAGACAGGTTATCAAAGAACATGAATAATATTTTTTTGTGGGAGAGAGGAAGTGATGTGATATTTTTAGTTATTTGTTTTTTAAATACTAGAAGCTTATTTTTTTTTAATTTTCTTATTATTTAAATGCATTTTATATATCAAACATGTTAATAATATTGAGTATTTTGAGACTTAATACATAAAAAATTTTTAAACTTTTATATTCATATCCTTTCATACCCTAAAAAATCATTAATAATATCTAATATTATCCATAACTGAGGATCCTATGTCTAATGTTGAATACAAAATTGTTTCAAACATCCAAGGTATTCTTTGGGAATTGAGCATAGTAAAAGAGCATAAAATATTAAAAATGAATCATTAAGAAATATATTCAAAAGCCCTTATATGATACCACCTGACATAGTGAGAGACTATTTAAAATGCATTATATATCTGTGTACATTGTCTAACAATCAGTTTACTTAAAAAAGATTATCAGTGTTTCTAGGAGAGACATTATTTTATCAGTAAGTATATTTTAAAAATTTCAAAATAGCAAAAACTCTTTGAAGTTTAACATTAAGAAAATGCTAATTTTAGGCACAGTGAGAAAAAATATCAACAAGGTTTCCCTGATGTTAGTAGAACATGATTTTAATATTTTCAATTGTTAATATTCAACAAACAGAATAACTATTTTAAGTATATTTTGCTGTTATGTCTCCCTTTTCATTTCTGATTTGATTAATTTGGATGCTGTCTCTGTGTCCTCTGGCTCGGCTGCCTGAGGGTTTATCTATCTTATTGGTTTTCTCAAAGAACCAGCTCCTGGTTTTGTTGATTCTTTGTATAGTTCTCTTTGTTTCTATCTGGTTGACTTCAGCCCTGAATTTGATTATTTCCTGCCCTCTACTTCACTTGGGTGTATTTGCTTCTTTTTCTTCTAGAGCTTTCAGGTATGATGTCAAACTGTATGCTCTCTCCAGTTCCTTTTTGGAGGCACTCAGAGCTATGAGTTTTCCTCTTAGCACTGCTTTCACTGTGTCCCATAAATTTTGGTATGAGGTATCTTCATTTTCATTAAATTCTAAAAAGCCTTTAAGTTTTTTCTTTATTTCTTCCTTGGCTAAGTTATCATTGAGTAGAGCATTGTTCAGCTTCCATGTGTATGTGTGCTTTCCATTGTTTTTGTTGGAATTTAAGACCAGCCTTAGTCCGTGGTAATCTGATAGGATACATGGGATTATTTCAATCTTCTTGTATCTCTTGAGGCCTGTTTTGTGAATGATTATATGGTCAGTTTTGGAGAAGGTACCATGAGGTGCTGAGAAGAAGGTATATCCTTTTGTTTTAGGATAAAAAGTTCTATACATATCTGTTAAATCCATTTGTTTCATAATGTCTCTTAGTTTCACTGTGTCTCTGTTTAGTTTGTGGACAGACATCATCTGTCCATTGCTGAGAGTGGGGTATTGAAGTCTCCCACTATTACTGTGTGGGGTGTGAGTGTGCTTTGAGCTTTAGTAACGTGTCTTTTATGAATGTGGGTGCCTTTGCATTTGGAGCATAGATGTTCAGAATCGAGGGTTCTTCTTGGTAGCTTTTTCCTTTGACCAGTATGAAGTATCCTTCCTTAACTTTTTTTTTGATAACTTTTGGTTGAAAGTTGATTTTACTGGATATTAGAATGGTTACTCCAGCTCTTTTCTTAGGACCATTTGCTTGGAAAATTGCTTTCCAGCCTTTTATTCTGAGGTAGTGTCTGTCTTTGTCATTGAGATGTGTTTCTTATATGCAACAAAATGTTGGGTCCTGTTTACGTATCCAGTCTGATAGTCTATGTCTTTTTATTAGGGACTTGATTCCACTGATATTAATAGATATTAAGGAAGAGTGATTTTGCTTCCTGTTATTTTTGTTGTAAGAGGTAGAATTAGGTTTGTGTGGATTTGTTGAAAGATTTCTTTCTTGCTTCTTCTAGGGTATAGTTTTGCTCCTTGTGTTGATGTTTTCCATCTATTATCCTTTGTAGGACTGGATTTGTGGAAAGATACTGTGTAAACTTGTTTTTTGCCATGGAATATTTTTTTTTTCTCCATCTATGGTAATTGAGAGTTTTGCTGGGTATAGTAGCCTGGGCTGGCATTTGTGTTCTCTTAGAGTCTGCCCTGGATCTTCTGGCTTTCATAGTCTCTGGTGAGAAGTCTGGTGTAATTCTGATAGGCCTGACTTTATATGTTTGTTACTTGACCTTTTTCCCTTACTGCTTTTAATATTCTTTGTTTTGTGCATTTGGTGTTTTGATTATTATATGACAGGAGGAATTTCTTTTCTGGTCCAGTCTATTTGGAGTTCTGTAGGCTTCTTGTATGTTCATGGGCATCTCTTTCTTTAGGTTAGAGAAGTTTTCTTCTATAATTTTGTTGAAGATATTTACTGGCCCTTTAAGTTGGGAATCTTCACTCTCTTCTATACCTATTATCTTTAAGTTTGGTCCTCTCATTGCATCCTGGATTTCCTGGATGTCTTGGGTTAGGAGCTTTTTGCTTTTCGCATTTTCTTTGACTGTTGTGTCAATGTTTTCTATGGTATCTTTTGCCCCTGAGATTCTCTCTTCTATCTCTTGAATTCTGTTGGTGATGCTTGCATCATCTATGACCCCTGATCTCTTTTCTAGGTTTTCTAGCTCCAGGGTTGTCTCCCTTTGTGATTTCTTTATTGTTTCTATTTCCATTTTTAGATCTTGGATGGTTTTGTTCATTTCCATCACCTGTTTGACTGTCTTTACCTGAAATTCTTTAAGGAATTTCTGTGTTTCCTCTTGAAGGGCTTCTAGCTGTTTACCTATGTTCTTTTGTATTTCTTTAAGGGAGTTATTCATGTCTCTCTTAAAGTCCTGAATCATCATCATGAGAAGTGATTTTAGACTGAATCTTGCTTTTCCAGTGTGATGGTGTGTCCAGGACTTGCTATGATGGGAGAAATGGGTTCTGATGATGCCAAGTCACCTTGGCTTCTTTTGCTTATGTTCTTATGCTTGCTTCCCGCCATCTGGTTGTCTCTAGTGCTACCTGCCCTGGCTAAATCTGACTGGAGCCTGTCCTTCCTGTGATCCTGGTTGTGTTAGAACTCCTCAGAGTTCAGCTGTGTCTGTGATCCTGTGATTCTGGGATCCTGTGATCCTGTGATCCTGAGATCCTGGGTGTGTCAGAGCTCCTGGGAGTCAAGCTGCCTCTGGGACCCTAAGATCCTGTATGACCTAGCTCCTGTGATCCTGTGATCCTATGATTCTATGATCCTATTATCCTGGACATGTTAGAGTGCCTGGGAGTGGAGCTTCCTCTGGGTGTTGTGGGACTGGCTGCGGAATTCGCACCCAAGGTCTGCTCAGGGCATTAGCCCAGAACAGACAGATGAGCAAAGTTTTTTTTTTTTTCTTTTTTTGGTTTTTCAAGACAGGGTTTCTCTGTGTAGCCCTGGCTGTCCTGGAACTCACTTTGTAGACCAGGCTGGCCTCAAACTCAGAAATCTGCCTGCCTCTGCCTCCCAAGTGCTAGGATTAAAGGTGTGTGCTACTACTGCTCGGCATGAGCAAAGTTTTAAGGTGGATTTAGGCTGAGATAGTTTTAGATTACACATTAAAAAGGAACTGAGAAGAGGGGGTGGGGTGAAATGGGAGGACTGGCAAAATATGGAAATAAGCTTGGTCTAGCCCCAGAGTTTCTCAAAAACATCTTCCCACCTATCTTAGCAGAGTCTTCCTAGAAGTGGAAGAAAGAGGGCAGGGTTGCAAAAATAGGCGGAGAGTGGGTGTGCAGAACCAGCTGCAGCATGTCTGAACATACAACACAGTTCTCAGGCTGTAGACCTGTCTCGGTAGTTAAGAACGCTTGTTCTTGCAGATCCCCCAGGTTTGATTCCCAGTATCCATATGGTGGCTCAGAACCACGTGTAACTGTAGTTCCAGGGGATCTGACACCCTCTTCTTACCTTCGCCAAGAGTAGGTGTGCACACGGCGTACATACATGCAAACAAAACAATCATACACATTAAAAATAAACAGGCTGTGGTCCAGCTAACCCAACAATGGCTGGTATGAACAGACCGTCCAAGAACCCAGAAGTTTCTCAGTTTACAAGGCTAGACGTCACGACGGGTCTTCAGTAGACACAGGAATCCTGAAGAAGTGTGCTCTAATCCCAATGAAGGGATGAATTTGCTAGTGAGGGTGAAGGCAACTAAGCAAAATGCTAAAGTGATGCTAAAAGTTTATAAACCAAATACTGGGCCTTTAATTCCAGTACTCAGGAGGCCAGCCTGGTCTACATAGTGAGCCCAGGATAGCTAGAGCTTGTCTCAGACAAACAAACAAACAAACAAAAAACAAACCCCAACGAATCAAAAAACTGGGAAAAATTAATATTTTATGTTAATTTCAAAATTTTAAAAATATCCTATTTTTGTTTTTGTTTTTTGCTGGCATATTTCTTGGTTTTCCCTGGTGCTGAGGATTTGAACTGAGGACCCTGGGTTAGGGTTAGGGTTAGGGTTAGGTATGCTTGGTGAACAATCTATAGTGAGATCCATAGCTACCTACTTTTTTTTTTTTTTTTTTTTTTTTTTAGATTTATATATTATTATAATCAGACGCACCAGAAGAGGTCATTGGATTTCATTATGGGTGGTTGTGAGCCACCATGTGGTTGCTGGGATTTGAACTCATGACCTTCGGAAGAGCAGACTGTGCTCTTACCTGCTGAGCCATCTCACCAGCCCAGCTACCTACTTTTAACTTTTAAAAATTATGTCTCGTCTGGGCAACCTGGCACACTTCTTCATTCCCAGCACTCAGAAGGCAGAGAGGTATGTGAATCTCTTGTGAGTTTGAAGGCGTGCTGGTCCACACAGGGAGTTCCAGGCCAGGCAGGACCACATAGTGAGATCCTGCCAACAAAACCAAACCAAACTGAACCTGACTTGACTAATAGAGCCTGCCTATATTTGGAGACAGGCAAACATGGGAGGAGGTTTGGCACAGCTTCAATGGGCTTGAGCAGCTTCGCTCTAGGCAAGCTAAGCGTCCGCTGCCCTCAAGGCCAGAGCCACTTAATGGAAGCTTAATTCTTTTCAATATATTCACTATATCCCGTTGAAATCAACCTCTGTCCACAAACTGACTACCTGCTGCTCTGCCAGAGCAAAGCAAGCCACAGGGGGAGGAAAAAAAAAATAGCTAAATAAACAACACCCAAAATGCTGCGTGGTCCAAGCTGTCTGGAGGAAGCCAAACGAAGCAGCGCCTGGCCAAGTCACAGCGGCCAAGTGTGAACAACCCATCTGTGCTCAACTCTGGCCCCTCCTTAGGGCTCCGACAGATGTGCTGCCCACAAAGGCAGGCATGGGCAACAGCTGAAAATCCACCCCCGGTTGGAAGCCATTTTGCTGAACATCAAAGTCATGTCAGCTGACACAGACAGGCCCTCTCCACAGGGAGCAGCTGAAGGACAGAGGAAGCTTAGAGGAGGCCCCTCTCTGCCTCAGCTAATATTACAACACCTCCGGGGGAGCCAAGCACACCATTGCAAACTACTGTCCCATGGGAGGTGTGTAGATGTTTCCTGGCAGGCTCTTCGGTTGTCTACTCATGGGCTGAAGAGACATTCTGGACATTTTTCTCTATCAAACCTGTATGGCTGGTTTGAAGACTAAGCGCCCAGACGACTGGTGACACCCTTTGACCTCAGCTCTCAATCTTTTTT
>NW_022196899.1:5161595-5167714 GCF_008632895.1 Mastomys coucha
TTTATTTTTCTTTTTGAGTTAGTACTTCGCTGTGTAGCTCAGGCTGGTCTGGAACTTGAGATCTTCCTGCCTCAGCCTACTGAGTACTGGAACCACAGGCCTGGGCCACAAATCCTGACTCACAATCCTATTTATTCACCCCCAAGTCAGGGTTTCACTATGCAGCTCTGCCTGTCCTGAAAGTCACTATGTACACCAGGATCTCACAGAGATCTGTCTGTCTGTGTGCCCCTTCCCCAGCCTGCGCTGAGCTTTAAGGCTTGAGCACCACACCCGGCCACAGTGTTGTTTTAAAATGGTTTCATACTTGGGATATATGGAGTGCCTTCTCCTTTCCCGATACAGCCTAGACTGAGGCACAAGACTAACAGGGTGGCTCGAAGAGGTAGCTCTCCATTCCAGATGGAGGGGCATGGCTTGATTTTGAAGTATGATATGACATGCTTAGGTTACACTGAATTAACAGTCTAGAAGTTATAGGAACATTACTATAGCCCGGTAGCCTAGTGTTGGAGTGATGGTTCTGTACACTGTGTGAAGACGTGGCTCTGTCCTCCCTTGCCTGCCTAAGGCACCTTCTGATTGGTTAAATCGGAAAGCCCATGGCCTCTAGTCAAGACAGAAGAGTAAGGTGGCACTTCCACACAGAGAGGATTCTGGGAAACGAGACATGGGAGATTCTCTACCCAGACTTGCAGGAAGCCTGACATATGAAACTGAGGAGAGGTAACCAGCTACATGACAGATGCAGAACAGTTTTACTGGAATATTATAAGTTAAGAATTGGTTGGAAAGCAAGCCTAAACTAAGGCCAAAACCATTAGAAATAAAGATAAGCCTCCCATGGGGCAGACAGAGAAGGCCCACGATTACAGCTTAGAGGATCATATTGGTTGTTTTGTTTTGTTTTTGATGCACTGGGGACACTCAAGGATGCATTATTATTCAATATGGTGATTGTGAGGTATATACAAGTATGTGGGTATGTGTGTGTCTACAGCAGTTGAGGGAAGGCACTTTGTGTCCAAACTGCCGAACTGTGGATCAGGTCCCTGGGCAAAGTCAAATGCCCCTCCCCTCTCAGCCTGTCTTGATGTCTCCAGTAAGCAGGTTCACTAAGATCCTTATCAGGGGACAAAAGCTAAAGAAAGAGCTACTGTATAGATCTCCCAGCCATATTTTTAATTGAGAAAGCAGCTTTATATATGGGATCTTACGCTTATGGGCTTCCCTTGCCCCTTTATTTGTAAAATAAACAGATTAAATAAAATTAGTAGGTGTATGATGTAGATGCAAAGTGAATGAATTCAAATACGTCAAGCGCAGACTAGGTAAGGCCACCCACGTGCAGGGCTTGTTACTGAGGCAGTGCTGAATAAATTCAAAAGGTGTGACTCCGTTGGTACCAAGGAGCCTTGGACTCAGTCTCCAGCATTGTCTAAACACCCAGGAGCACTTGGGAGGTAGATGAAGTGAGGCAGGGCCATCCTCAGCCACACAGTGAGTTCAAGGCTAGCTTAGTCATGCAGTGAGGCTGTCTTAAAGATAAAGAACGATCGAGATCTGCATGTGCACAGCGTCCGCAGCACATTCTCTCCCGTGGCTTCATTTCCCCACAACACGGCATCCTGACATCAGCTCACCGCTCTGTGCATTGGGGGCTTCTCCTCTTCTTTGGTAGTGTGGGATTCTACTGTACGAATAGGCCATAAACGTCTTCGCGTGCCTGCTGGCGGGCATTCGCGTTGTTTCCAGTTTGGGGTGATAATGAATAAAGCTGCGGTGAACATTTGTCTGCGAGTCTTTCTGTGGACACGCATTTTCTTTTCTCTTAGGTAAATACATACGCAACAGTAGTGTTCCTGGGTCGTATGGTTAGCATATACTTAACTTGTAAGAAACTGACAGACTATTTTTTTTTAAAGTAGTTAATACCACATTTTGCATTTTCACCAGCAATGAGTGAGCATTGCTGTTGCCAGAACTTGGGACCTTGTACGAACACTTCATCCTTCCACTTCCCCTTAGTCCTACCATAGCTGGCACTGGGGTGATGGGAATTTACTGGTGGTGGCCTATCCAGGATGGAGGTAAACATGTGGCCCAAGTGTTCCTGAGTGAGTAAGAATCCCTAGTCAATTGTTTTCTTAATCCATGGATTCTAGAAGTGCATTTTGTCATGTTGACTCCTAGGTGAGACTGGATGGTTCTCCAACGTGGAATGGTTAGGATGACTGTAGATGACGTCTGAGGTCCTCAGAGCTCCAGCACCCTCAGCCTAGGGACCACATGGCTGGCCCACCCTGGACCCTGGGAGCCCAGGGCTCTTATCTGTGCTTGCCCTCTCCTGGGTTAATTGCTTGCCGGTCTTCCTGATGATGTGTCATCCCAGAGAAACGCATATAGATGAAAATATGGACGAGCCATAAATGCTAACGCTGTGCTATGTTGTGCTTTTGCCCTTGGATGCTGGGAGGGTTGGGGGCTAGGGACCCGTAGGTGTGGAGACAAGAGAGCACTTGCCTCCATCCTGATATGGACTGATGATATGTACATCCTGATATGTGCACTTCAGGGTGACTGTGAGCCCCTCAACCATCCAGTGTGCATTTGGGGTTGGTGTCCTTGCTGGTATCCTCATCGGGATGACTTCTGCAGGGCACTCCTTTGGGAGACCGTCCTGCTCCTGCTAAGCAGATTAGGAATGAACGCTGGAGAGTTCGCGATGCAGCTGGGCGCCATTGTGGCAGGATATGTGACCTCACTGTGGACTCCGAGATGGCTCAGTGGGTAAGAGCACTGACTGCTCTTCCGAAGGTCCTGAGTTCGGATCCCAGCAAACACATGGGGGCTCACAACCACCCATAATGAGATCTGATGACCTCTTCTGGTGCATCTGAAGACAGCTCAGTGTATTATGCTGGAACGAGTGGGGCCTGGAGCGAGCGGGACCATTCTGAGCTCAGTTCCCAGCAGCCACATGATGGCTCACGGCCATCTGTACAACTACAGTGTACTCACACCCATAAAATAAATAAATATATCTTTAAAAAAAAAAAAAGAAAAGAAAACCTATTTCTAGCTGTGGTATAGCTCAGCCCTAGCACACACCTTTAATCCAGGAGCTTTCTCCTTGGACACTGTAAACAAGATTACATAACATCAACCATAGGTCAAGAGGCATTTGACAGGGAGCGAATATATGATTATTAACAAAAAAAAACATAGTAAGAGGGAGTGAGGAGGCCTCCTGATAGGTAGATGCACAGGAAGTAGAAGGGAGGGACAGTCAATTTTGGGGGTCCACTAAGGAGGAAAGTCAGTTGGATGCTTTCTCTACTGTCTGAGCAAGCAGGATTTAACCCCAGCATCTGCAGCATCTGGCTCCCAAGTCTTCATTGATAAAACTGAACGATTGGGATTTAGTTAAACACAACATCCCATGCGTTTTGTAGATCTGTGTGTTTTGGGGGAATAAGTATAACCCCCAAAGATAAAAACTTGCAGAGTGCAGCAAGAGCTTAACTCATGGTTTAAGACCACATAGCTACTGCAGCTCCTGGCTTAGCTCATAACTTCCTGCTTGGACTCAAGCTCCCTCTGCTCCCAGGAATGTCCATGGTCACCACACCTACGAACCAAATGAAAGTGATGGACACCAAGATTTATAAGTGCCTCTGGGATGCTGTTGCTGGTCCAGAATACAGACTCCCGAGCCAGGTTTCCTTGTGTACACCCAGTTTCTGCCAGAGCTACCCAAACTCACTACATTGCAGGGAATTTTCTCACATTAACCCCAAAGGTGCACTGGGTGACTGGGGGGCTCTCAGTCACCCTGAGCCACTCAGCACTGATCTATCCATACAGGATCAGGCATGTGGCCTCTTGTCTCTATGCCTAGGGTTCCTAAACCCCCAACCCAGTCAGTATCCAGGGGCGAAGTCACAGCACAGCACAGCACTATCGGGTGCGAGCCATTCCTCTCTCCTCTTGTCATGTAATCCTCACCAACAGCCGCGTCAGGATGGTACCTCCATTTTTATTTTTCAGAGAGCAGGCTGAAACACCAGAGGTGACACCCCAACTTCTGAATACACAGAATATTACCTGTAGATATGACAGAACCAGGAATCTGGCCTTTTCCTTACTTATTAGCACCGTGGGTTTTCCAGAAGGTCTTGTGGAATTGGGAGTTGACTTTTAGCCTTCTACAGAATTGGTTTTCTCTGGAGTACCCATACTTTGGGTCATCGCACCACCTTGTGGTCACGACAGGAACTGCATCTCCTCAGAGTCCCAATCACTTTCTATAGCTGGAAATCAATCTTGAAACCAGAGGGAAAAAGTCTGCTAGACTGTGCCCTCCCAAAGCTGGCCAGCTGACTGGCAGAGCCAGGACAGCCTGGCTCCTCTCTCACATTTTCACTGCTGTACCTGAGGAACGAGGAGTCTGAGTCCCTCTCCTGCCTCAGTTCCCACCGGGCCATGCAATGTTCCACCTGTGGTGGGTGACTAGCTGCCCACATGCCATTCTCGTCTGTGGGGTGAGGAAACGACCGGTGGATTCTATAACTCCTCTTGCTCACAAGCATCCTCTATTATTTATGCTAAGCTCACTGTATTTGTCACAATATAAACAACCTTGGGCAATCCATACAAATTTAATCAGCTGCTTCTGCAAACTGGGAATCGGGTTGTACCAAAAACTGTGGGTGTGACTAAATGAAAGGCTGCATTTATAAACATCTGAGAAACTGTGGCAAAACATGTAAATATAGTGATCATCAGAAAATACTTCTCTGGGAAGAAACAGGGATTTTTGTTTTGTTTTGTTTTTTCGGAGGGGAAACCAGGAAAGGAGATATAATTTGAATTGTAAATAAAGAAAATATCTAAGAAAAAACGAAGAAAGAAAATACTTCTCAGATAATGCATGTGTGTGTGCAAAGCCCTTCACACTTTGAACTTCCTTATACGTTTGTAGGTCAGAAAGAGCAGACGGTGTCCGTAATCGTGACCCGTACCTACATGCAGTGAACACTTTTCTTGCTGTGTTTACAGCCTGTGGAATGAATGGCTGTTAAAATAGTGCATGTTCTCCCACATGGAATCACATTTAACAACTTCACAACTGTCCCTTGAGGTGTGATACATGCATTACCGGGTTTATAAAAAGGTAACATCTCAAGGGACAAGATGGCTTTCTTAGGGTCTCAGAGCAGTAGCAGCTTGGAGGATGGAATGTGGAACATTTGACAAGGATCAGGTGCTTCCAACCGTTACGAGTGACGGGTCACAGTACAGGACCCACCACGTACGTGTCAGTACACAGCTGAGATGCGAACCTCAGAGAGGGCCATGCTGACCCCACATTCAGTGCATCCTCTCTCCCGCTCACCTCTCATTAGAGTGACTCACAGCCTACCAGTCGATCTGGGAGAATCTGGTCTTAGAAGGTTCTCAAACGACCTCCACTGGATATGAGACCACTGCAAATGGCTGTTAGTTTCAAATGGACAGTAAGGATCTAAAAGAGCAGACTGTCTGCCCAGACAGATTAGTTAGTTCTTAGGTTTCAAACTTTGATACTTGGTAGTCAGTTCTCATCCCTCACGATTCTAGACGTTTGGACACAAGTTACTAAAGTGCATCCTCAAACACAGACATGCTATGGAATACTCCTTTTTCTGTTCTCCTAGATGGTAGTACTGGCCTGGATGTCAGTGTGTACAGCTGGAGTTCCCATCTTTTACGGCAAATGCTGAGATTTTTTTTTTGATGTCCAAGAGGTACATTTCTTGAAGCTCCCCGGATGCACATGCAAATGCCGATGGATATTTTTAAGTCACCAATGTGTTGATGACAGAACAGCCCTTTTTGGTGGGAGCCATTCAGCCCAGATAGGAAGGGTATGAGGGACAGACTGAGACAGAAGAAGTGGCATTGCAAGTACTTCAACGAGTTCTGAAGAGACCGTTTGAGACATGGTTTGAAATGTACAGTAACCGTAATGGCGGCGCTTGGACCCTGCAACATTTGAAGACAGCTTTTGAGACTACCCCAGCCCCTTCACATATGCCCACCCAGCCCCTTCACATATGCCCACCCAGCCCCTTCAC
>NW_022196899.1:5168300-5179033 GCF_008632895.1 Mastomys coucha
TTTTTTGCTATCCAAAGTAAGTTTAAATACAAATGTCCAAGGCCGCGCAACACAGTGGCCATCAGTTCCTTCATCGCTGTGGGAAGGCGGAGTCTAGAAGAAAACACCTAGTTCTAACTGACCCATTTGTGTCTACACCTAGCATTTTGTGAATGAAGCCTATGGTCTTCAAATAAGGGCTGTGTGTGTGTGTGTGTGTGTGTGTGTGTGTGTGTGTGTGTGTTTGCGTGCACCATAGTGTACATCTGGAGGTCAGAGGACATCCTGGGTGTCGGTCCTTGCCTACCGTCATGTTTGAGACATCAGGACCTCTTGTTAGTTGCTGTAGAGGTCAGAGTATTTGGCCTGTGAGGCTGGAGATTCTCCTGTCTCCATCATAGAAGCACTGGGATTATGGAAGTACACGCCTGTGTCCTTCTTCTAAGGGTTCTGATGACCTGAACTCTAGGCCACAGGCTGTGTGCCAAGTCCTCTACCCATGCGGTAGCGAGGCTCCCACTCTTTCTCTCCTCTGGTGATGCAACTGTTTGCTAATTTTGCACTAGAGGGCCCCTGCTCTGTGAGATCTTGTCACAACACTGACCACACTCATGAGTCAGGACTGCTTGTTTAACATACCCGGGGAATGGCAGGCTAAATGAGAGTTCAGCTCCACACTGCTGTCTACCCTCTCTGCGGCTATCTGCAGCTATCCATGGGTCCAAGTGCTAGCTCCCCTTGACTCATGGAGTGAGTCCCAGCCTCTTGCAGAGTGCCCTCACATAAAATGGACTCTTCAGGACCCTGCTCCCGGGAATGACAGGGTGCTGCACAAAGACCATCCTTTCTGGTAAAGATGGCCCTATCCTTGGGGCACACCCAGAAAGAGCCACGGTAGTGCCGCCACGTCTGTTTTCGTCTCCAAACACATTCAGGGAAGGACAAGGGTTGACTGCATCCTCAAGGCTGCGGTTCACCTTGCTAATGAGTAATACTTAAGAATGATGACACCCATATAAAATTTAAAAAGCAGCATAAAAAAATATCACAGTTTCGCATAACTTTCAAACAATGCTAAAATGGCGTCTAGATTGGTAGCAGTGCTGCAGTTGATGAAATGAAAATGCTTCTATAAAACAGAGGGTGATGGTCAGCGAGGACGGCGTAAGTGGGTAAGGACGCTTGCTGCCAGCACTGAGTTCAACACCCAGAACCCACACGGGAAAAGAGACACCGACGCTGACAAACTGTTGTCTAACCTGTAAACACACAACACCCAGCACAAATAAATAAATGTTAAAAAATCAAGACCCAGAATATGGTGATAGTAAATGGAATATTCCTGAAGAGAATGAAGAGAGGATGTAGGTTTGGATGGCAGCTCTGGTGGACTGCAGGGCCATGGAACAAATGTATCCTGGGACCTCGGTCTCTACAGAGCTCTGCTGTGAGAACCGACACATGTATAGTCCGTCAGTCTAATGAGCTCTACTCTATTAGATTGAGCTCTTCTTTACATTTTTGTCTGGTAAACATAGTTTTGGGGATGAAGTAGACATGTTTACGTCTCAACTTTTATGTATCTTTCCTATCTAGCTGTATAAAAATGAACAAACCCTTTTGGGCTCACAGAAGCAGAAAAGACAACAATACTATGTATTAAGAGCACACACCCATAGGAAACCTCAGTCCAGTCTTTGAGCTTCCAAAAGAGGTAAGAGTGTTAGACAACGTCCACACAGATGGAGCACACACGCCTCATGGGGCATAGACGTGGGGGCTTCGGCATGTTTGTCTCTCACTGGGGGAAATCTGCAATGTGAGAGACCACTAAGGCCAGGCATGGGGTGAGACTGCATGCCAGGACCTTGGGTGCACAACACAGTGCATGGCCCACTTACCTTTCTCTTCCTGGGAATGGGCTCATCGAAGAGCAGGTTGCTGGCATCCGCCTCGTCAATGCCATCGTCAGGTGGAGCGGGGCTACGGAAGGGCTTGAAGCTGTCAGCGGACAGGGGTGGAGAGGGCGTGGATGGGTTGGACTGGTCACTCGGAGCACTCCAGCTCCAGTAGCCACTGCTGCTGCTGCTGGATGGCGCACCTTCCTTCCAGGACCCGCTGAGACTCTCTGCGAGCACAGGGGGACAGCAAGTGAGACCCTCTGAGGAAGGGGTTCTGTCTTCACCCACCCCAGGCACAGGGTTCTTTCTAAGCAGCTGTTCTAGCCACACTGCATGCCACACGCTGTCTGCTCTCAGTGAGCGTTCTCATGCGCAGCTCCTTCCTTGGAATTGGTGGAGATTATACAAGAACAAGAAAATAATTGTTAGCTCTTGCTCACCAACTGTGGCACCTCTGGCTTGCCCCAATGCTTCTGAGTGGGAGATTGCCCGTGGGAGCTTCCCAAACTATCTGGCCACCACCCCGCATCTCCCCATTCCAACTCTACCGTTTAAAAAGGGTATTACTCATATGGCTATGGTTCTTGGGAAATATATATAAGAAATCAGACGGAGATTCTGTGAGAAATGGTAATTTCTAGATAGCCATCTAGAGCAAGTTCACACTAGAGATTAAAACAAAAACAGGGCCTTCTATTCTGACTGCTTTTATATCCCTTTAACTTAATTTTCAAAGTCAGTATACAGGGCTTTGTGATGGCATTTTCATATACCAGGGTCATGACCCCTCACTCTAATTCCCCCTTTCCCTCTGGCCCCCAATTACGAGTTTCCTCCTTCACACTTATCAGTCCCATTTCTGTTTACAGGCCCTGAGTTCCAGTCCCCCCCACACCCCATGCCTTAAGGAGCTTGTCTGCAGTTTCAAGCACGGTTGCACCCGTCATTCAGGGGAAAGAGTATACCCATTTGACACTGGCACAGGAAGTTCATCTGTCTGCTCTCTACCTAGGAAATGACCCTGGCTGGCCAAGGCTAGAACCTGGTCTGATAGTGGCCCTTGCAGAGCATGTAGGTCCTCCACTGAGAACATCCTCTTATCTCTGTGGCCGAGCTGGCTGGCATCAGAGTTTACTGGCAATGCCTACTGACCAGATTGGTGCCCGACCGAACTATTGGGAGTCTGATGCAAAGATTTCTTCCTGTTAATGTCAGAGGAGGGGGGGCTTTAATCACTGTAGATTTACTTTATCTTTCAAGATGCCTAAACTTAATTAACATTTATATAACCTCTACTTTCTTTCTGGATAGTTTCTCTTCCATATTTATGTGCATTGTGAATATATTAAAACTAATTATGAGGGAGGAGGAGGAAAAAAATCCCAAAATGCCTCATTAAAAAATACTATTAATGTCTGTGTAATTACTAATGCAGCAAAGATGACTAGTAGACTAGCATTTCTGGGAAATCATGACCCTTACCTAATTAATTATAGATTTCCAGCCAATTTCTCAACTACACAAAGCAAAACATTGAGTCAAAGTCACTAAGTTTGGAGCTAAAGTTCTGCAGAGGCTGCCATTTCGCAGTCGTAAGCTTCTGCCAGAATTAAATGGTGGTCATTTATGCACACCTGTACCTTGCTAGTGTCACAAAGTGACTTTGCACCTCCTTCCTGCAGACTGATGGGAGAGATAGATGGATGGGGTGACCTCCTAAAATGAGCATGAGGCGTGAAAAACCAGTGGCTTCCTCACATACCTTACCACACACTTGTACAATAAAATCAAGGTGACAGTGTTGGAAACACGTGCTGACACATCACAACGAAGCAGCTGGATTGCTTTTGAAAACTAGCAATTCTTACAGTACACTACACCAGTGCGTTGGCTTACCAGCTTGTGAATTCCTTCTTCACTCTTTAGCTGGTTAAGCCAAAGTAATACAGAAATGACCATTTCAGTGTGTCCCTTAGGCTACAGCAACCCCTTATGTTAAGTGAGTAGGAGCCAAAGATGCAGATGGGCCCAGTTGGACTCTCACCTATTGCAGAGCTACTCCTAGTGGAACAACCCTTCTCGGGCAGGCGCAGGAATAGATCACACAACAGGTTCCCCAAACTCACTGATACACCATAATTCTGGAGAACGACTATCCCCACAAACTAATGAATTTGTTATTAGAAATTGCTTCCTTTGCTTTAAAATTTACTTCCTTTTGCAAACCAATGGAAGACATCAAATTTAGCAGTTAAGTGGTTATTTTTTTAAAGTCTTTATTTATATATTTATTTATTTGTTTATTTTGAGGCAGAGTCTCTGTGTAGGCTAACTTATTTATCACCTA
Source organism: Mastomys coucha (assembly GCF_008632895.1). NCBI lineage: Eukaryota > Metazoa > Chordata > Mammalia > Rodentia > Muridae > Mastomys > Mastomys coucha. The sequence continues at coordinate 5,172,528 of NW_022196899.1, forward strand.
CCCATCCACCCATCCATCCACCCATCTATCTATCTATAGGCAGGGTCTCTGTGTAGGCCAGGTTGGTCTCATCAATTCACAGAGACCCACCCGCCTCTGCCCTTCAGTATTGAGATTAGAAGTGTTTACCATCATGCTTAGGTAAATAGTTGTTTGTTAGTTTTTTAAACCACAAATGAGCACTGACATACTCTTGTATGTATTTCTAACAGAAATTTGCAATTGAAGAATCAAAAGGTTTACTTTAATTTTAAACTTTAAGTACAAGGTAACAATGGAAATGTTCTCAATAAAAAAAAAGAATTGCATGGTAAAAATCATGATTAATTTTAAAATATCTTTTTCCCTCTAAGTATTTGAACTCCTTCCTAGAATGGTTTGGGGGCTACTCCAGTTTTTCCTCCAGCCATGCTGCCTAGATGAGAAAGGCAAATCTGGGTATTTGTCAAGATGTTCCCAAAGGCCACTAAGCAAGAATGGCCATTTCATCTCAATGCACGTGCTTATGCAGTATATACAGGTTCATCAGTGTATGTCTGTATTTAAATGCACATATTTACACATATACATGTGTGCATGCTGCCCGTTCTCCTAACCCCACCTCTCCACTGCCTGCGTGGATCGCTTTGGAAGTTCTCTCACAGTTGCAGAGTACAGACTTCTAGCCAGGCATACAGGACCTGTCATGATAAAGTGCCTTGTATCAGCCGTCCAACTCCATCTCCCACTGTGTGCTTCCTGATTTATCATGCACAGTAAACGAAGCATGATTAGAAAGGCAGACCTGGAATGAAGAAGACAGGAACTGGAAATGTGGTTCTGCCTTTCTAAGTCAAGCCGTGCAAGCTTGGCTTACTTCTCTGCAAAGCAGCGATAACGGTATCCCAAATACGATGACACAGAGCGAGCAGCCCAGACGGCCAGTCAGTGCTCAGTCAATGTGCTACTAGCTATTAACGAGCCCGTGGCTGACAGTCTTTCTCCCAGGAGACTCCCTCTCTAGGTGTATGGCCACTATTTATATTCTTCTGATGCTATATTCAATTCCTCCAGGTGGTATCTGATAAGTAGACAGTGAGTTCGGGAATGGACCCAGGAATTCTCTTTGGTTATGAAGTGTGTGGTAATGCTTCGACAAACTACTCAACCTTCAGTGTGCTCGCTAGTCCAATTATAAGGAAATGATGCTAGGAAAACAAGATTGTTAGACCATTCTCCAGTTACCTGAGGAAAAAGGCACATAAGCACTGCGCAGACACATCCTGAAACAGAGTAAACAAGCAGTGGAACTCGGGATCTGTGAGCTGCCTAGGTGAGCACATCAGAATCCCGGGGTGTTTGGGAGAGTGGGATGGGGAGGCTGATGGCCCTGGGTCTCCTTCCCACATACTCCTCCATTTGAAACCAATTGTTTATTGGGAGGAACGAGATGCCTAGGAGAGAGAGGCCTTGCTCTTGGTTAATGGGCACATTCCCAAGGTCCATACTCCAAACTTACCATTAGGCCGCACAGGAGGGCTTCGGACCAAAGGGCTGGTTGACAAGCTGGTCAATACCATGGCTGCAGTCACCTTGTCCATGTCCACTTCCTCTGAAGATTTTCTGTAAAACAGGAAGAAGTGCTGTCTGTCTGGGCTCACTCTGTCGACGGTGGACAAGCAAGCCACTACAAGCTGTCACATTGACTGTCTAATGAATCCAACGTTCTGCCAGTTGACTTACGGATAAGAGGCCACGAGATCCAACTGAAGCCATTTGCACTAGGAAGAAGAGGGCACCTTTATTCACTGTTCATCCAACAGCTACCTACTGAGTGTGCTGGTGAGCCAGAAAGATGCTGCTGCGGGGACCGGTGATGCTGAATAAGACAGGCGCACCAACAGGAGCAGTGGCAAGCACTATGAAGGGCATCTGCAGTGGATACCACAGGGCCTACGAGTCTTTGAGGAGTGACTTCCAAGGTGATGTGAAAGTAGGGAGGACTGGGTCCTGGGAATGGAGAGAAGTTTCCTTCTACAGTAGTGGTAGCCTGAGGTATGCTAGAGAGAGGAGAGGTGCAGAGCTGGGTCCACTGGGCCCTGTGCCAATGGAAGGCTTCCCCTTCACTCTGCACGGAGACGAGAGTCCCTGAACACTTTCAACAGCCGATGCACATGATGCACATGATGCACATGATGCAGTACTTGCAGATAAAGCTGAGTTAGCATCATGCAGGATGGAGTTTAGGAAAGGCAGAAGAGAGAGGTGGCGAGACCACTGAGAGTGGGGTGGTCATAATGTGGGGCTGGTGGGGAGAAGTGCTATCTGGATGGCTCTGGCGTCAGCACGAGAGCTCCCAAGAGCCTCCACGGACAGGACAGCGATGAGACAGGAAAAGCAACCAGAGGTGTTTAAACCCGAGAGTTCCCCGCTGCCCTTTACGCTGCGTGTGCATGTGTGCGTGCTGTGTGTACATGTGTGTGTGTGTGAATGTTTATGGAAGTGGGTGAGTAGAGGGGCTGGCTGTGTGCATGCATGGAGAGTTCCCAGGCTGATGCTGGGCATCTTCCTGGATGATGCTTCTACCTAATTAACTGAGGCAGGGTGGTGCCAGCCAGCTTGCTCAGGATTGCCTAACTGTACCTTTGGAGGCTGGAGTCACAGGTGAGCATCTGACCACTGGGTTTCTAGGGCTCTAGCTCTCACCACTGAGCCATCTCCTCAGCTCTGAGCTCTGACACTCTCACCACCGAGCATCTCCTCAGCTCTGAGCTCTGACACTCTCACCACTGAGCCATCTCCTCAGCTCTGAGCTCTGACATTCTCACCACTAACCCATCTCCTCAGCTCTGAGCTCTGGGGCTCTCACCACTGACCCATCTCCTCAGCTCTGAGCTCTGGGGCTCTCACCACTGAGCCATCTCCTCAGGTCTGAGCTCTGGGGCTCTCACCACTGAGCCATCTCCTCAGCTCTGAGCTCTGGGGCTCTCACCACTGAGCCATCTCCTCAGCTCTGAGCTCTGGGGTGCTCACCACTGAGCCATCTCCTCAGCTCTGAGCTCTGACACTCTAACCACAGAGCCATCTCCTCAGCTCTGAGCTCTGACACTCTCACGACTGAGCCATCTCCTCAGGTCTGAGCTCTGGGGCGCTCACCACTGAGTCATTTCCTCAGCTCTGAGCTCTGACACTCTCATCACTGAGCCATCTCCTCAGCTCTGAGCTCTGACACTCTCACCATGGAGCCATCTCCTCAGCTCTGAGCTCTGACACTAACCATGGAGCCATCTATCTCCTCAGCTCTGAGCTCTGACACTAACCACTGAGCCATCTCCTCAGCTCTGAGCTCTGACACTCTAATCACGGAGCCATCTCCTCAGCTCTCACGCTTGGTTCTCACTTTACTTTCCACATCCTCAAGGACAGTGGGGCATGGGAACCGCTATGATTACTGAGACGAGAAGGCTACTCCCCTTTAATTCTGGCCAGTTAACCATGAATGTGTAAGGTAGCCATCACGGTGACGAGAGTCAGCTTGTGTAAGATTATTTCTAGGGAGAAGATAAAAATCTGAGAGGCAAAAATTTATGTAGTACACCAACATAAAATAAACGACACTCCCTCCCGGGAGATGAACATCTTCCAATTAGGGAACAGTCGAAGAAGCACAGCAGAGGATTAATAAGCCATATCTGCAGATGGATTGTCACATTGACAAATGTGGCTTCTCTTCACAGGCGTGCTGAGGAAGGCCTAATGGTTCTTCACTTGCACGGGATGGGGTGTTTACCTGAGATGGTTAATCTCATCTTCTAGACGGGATTTAGAATCTTTACGGTGACAAGCCTCTATGCCTGCCTCAGAGGAAATTACTACGTTAGGTGAACTGAGGTAAAGGCCTACCTTAAATGTGGACTGAGACACTCTATGGCTTCGAGGGTGGATTTAACCAAAAGAAGCAAGCTTGCTGAGCATAACCGTTTATCGTTTCCGCTTCCCGCTCCAGACGCGATGGGACCATTGTCTTAAGCTCCCCTGCACGACTGCTCTGCACTTACGGCTGTACTCTTAAACCAGGACCAACATAAACGCTCCTCTTGGCTGTTTTCCTCAGGTACTTTTGTCATAGCAACAATTTACAAGCAACTAGCACATTGTTAATAGTTTCATCATGAAGTCACAGAAAATAAGTCTGACTTTCCGATATCTACAATGATACTAAATTATGTGTATTATAGTTCTTTCAATCCAAGGTACCAGAAGATGGAAACCTTGGAAATATTCCTCTGAAATTCTCCTCCAAGTACCTATGTGCTTATTTCCTAAATGTTCCATCAAGAGGTAAATTATTTCTTTCAGTGCCTGGCAAATAAAAATACTTCTATAAGCAAGCAGGAGCCGGGACCATAAAATTGCTTCGGTGGAAACTTACAAGACAATGGCACAAGCACAGAGGCAGAAAACCCTGCATACACGCTCAGCGGTGGCTGCATGCGCTTTATGTTAACCACGGTGTACAGGATCCCACAGCCAGCAAAAGGTGATGATGGTTTCCTACAGAGAAGCAGCCCCAGGGAAGGAGGGCGAGGCACCTTCACGCTCCCGCCACCCTGAGTGTTGGGCAGGCTCAGATTCGCTATGCAGTCATGATTCCAGAGGGTAGGAATAAGGAGAAAGGGGGTTTTTAGAGCCTCAAAGGTCTTCCTCCGTACCCCAGGATTAGTCAGTTTGGAGACAGCCATGGTGCTTGACTGGTCTGCCGCTGTGGTGGAACCACACATGCTGCCACATGTCCTGACCAGGCCTTGACCTTGCAGAGCCAGTCCATCGGCAGGGACCTGCTGACGGGAGACAGAAGCTGCCAGGCTTTTGTGTCAGGTCAAGAGGCTGAGGAAGGAGCTAGCCACCCTGGATATCTATTTAGCCGTGGCCTCTCTCCCTTACCTGTCTGCCTACTGAGTCTAGTTTCTGGTCTCTCAAAATCGTGAGACAAAATGGACTCATGTGGTTTCTGTCGGGTACCTGATCATAGCAATGAGAAAACACACAATCAGTTCATCAATCAAAAAAGTTCTAAAACCAGGACCAGAGGAGCAGGCGCCTGGTACCTCACGGCCATGCTGGAGGATGGGAAGGTGTCATATCACTCCTCCGGTTCCCAGCAATACTTGTTAGACATCTGTCCACATTGATCTGGGTTTCAGAGTCCCTTCCCACTAATTCTCCTTGCATCATTCTCAGAGGTGTTCGTTTGTTTGTATGTTTAAACGTAAGGTAAACGTTTTGTTTTAGAGGTCTAGCTGGCAATTCAGATAGTCAACGGCTCTTATGGAAGGCCACGTGTCCTAGTCGAGCACATGCCACACCACAGTTATAGACCAGGTCGGTGAGGTCCAAGCTGGAAGCTTCTTTCATGCCAGCTAGCTCCCCAGTGTGCTGGAAGGTGCCAGGGAGGCTGCCAAGGGAGAGCTGTCAGCAGCCTTACCCCTGTGCAGATTGAAATCTACACTGCTGACTGGCAGGGCAGTATGTGCCCACAAGTACAGTACAGGATTACAAAGTCTTACGGGAGCTCTCCACTGGAAGGACTTCACATCTGGTACTGCGAACCTGGCTGAAATCCTGAGGCTGAGGAGGTCAGAGGCACCGGTGGGGAGGCGACAGCTACTGCTCCTGAGCAACTGAGCTGACAGTCTGACACTATCTCTGACGTCCATAGACACTGCCCCTGCCAGCACCCTTGGTGGTGGACAGCAGGAACTGTCTCTACAGTCTCTACTGACCAGGCAGAGGGCTGGAAATGAGTGACCGTCGAATGCTCAGTCACAAATGGGACATCTCTGTCACTGCCTGCATGGCTTGGAGAATACTGTGGAAAGAGAAGACGAGAGCTCGCGAATCGATGAGGTGTGGTAGGCTCACCCCCTCCAAGGATCCAACAGTTGGCGGAAGAGACTCTTCCCTTGTGTTAAACCATTGGTAGGATACTCACGCTCCTGTCAATAACCTCCCGCTCATGTCTCTTAAGTTCCCCCAATGATTGCCTTACCAAAATAAATACATACGTAAGTTTTAAATCTAGAAAACGACAATGAAGACATTAAAGCAGAAGTGGAACTTTCTGGGAAGGACGCATCGAGGAGAGGGGGATGGAGAAGGCAGGGTGGTATAAACATGCTCCAAATATATTATATACATGTATGAAAATGTTATGATGAAATTTGTTATTCTGTGTAACTACGAAGTGCTAATAAAACATTAAAAATAAAAAAAACCAAAAGCTGGTTTATGTGGATTTTAAAGCGAAAAATAATAGAGAGCATACCACTATAAACTATGAACTTATTTTACACATCACTTTAAACTATGCATTTATTTTTTACATTACCAAAACTACTAGTACACTGCAAGGTAATTACTGATCCTCATAGAGCAGATTTCTCATGAGGAGGAAGAGGGAGAGGAGGAGGAGGGAGAGGAGGAGGAGGAGGGAGAGGAGGGAGAGGAGGGAGAGGAGGGAGAGGAGG
>NW_022196899.1:5179229-5200031 GCF_008632895.1 Mastomys coucha
GAGAGGAGGGAGAGGAGGAGGAGGAAGGAGAGGAGGAGGAGAAGGAAGAGGAGGAGGAGGAGGGAGAGGAGGAGGAGGAAGGAGAGGAGGAAGAAGAGGGAGGAGGAAAAGGAGGAAGAAGACATTAGTGTAAGCAAGTATTTTTATGTTTGTGTAGCTTTTGCAGATTTTGGACACTGGGTCTCACTATGCTTTCCTTGCCAGCTTGAAACTTACTGTGTAGATGGGCTCGCCTTGAACACTGCAGCAATCCTCCTGCCTTTGCCTCCAGAGTGCACGGATCATAGGTGTATGCTACTGCCCCTAGCTAACCAGAGTATTTATTTATCTGGACTACCTTTATGTATCCCACTAGTTACTGGCAGTCACCACCACGAACAAAATCCAAAAAGTATATGGCTAAAGAGCACTTAGCCCAGATTTCTCAACAAGATTTGGGATTAAGTTATCGGATGCTGCAGCCTGCGCTGGGTGGTGCTTTTGTTTTTATCTTTGTTAATTTCTTTTCGTACTGTACTATCTAATTGCTGATTAATTAGTGCTGCAGATCAAACCCTTATAATTAACACTGAGAGATGATACATGAAGTAGGATCTGCAACACGCGGAGAAATGGCTGCAAAGACCTCTGGTAGACTTAGGGTGGTGGGGAGGGGCATCTGGGGTTGTGATAAATACCTTCTCAATTTGAAATGGAATTGACTACTACAAGCCACACCAACCCCACATCTGCTAAAAACAGACACCTAACTAAAAGACAATTCTCCCCCACACTCAACTTGAGTTATATGGAACTTAGAGATACTTAGTTTTATTGTTAAAGGAGGAGTAATCTTCCTCGCTATTTTATACATCATCCAGGTCAAGGGAAGAAGGCCTTATACCCTAGGCTGTCACAAACATTTATCGACAATTAAAGTGTTGTAGTAAGAACTAGAAATAAGGATGAATATATATCTTTCTTAAATTAGTACAGATCTAGTTCCTGTCAACTACTAAAATCTGCTGTCTAGACTGAAGTCAGTCTCTTCTTTTGCTTACAGTGCTGGGTGACAGAAGAGTTTAGCCACTGCAGAGCCTGGTGAGTACCTGGAAATAAGGTCTGGAAATAAAAACCCTTCTTCAAGGGAAGATGAAGAGCCCACACCCAGCCTTGGAATCCAGGAAGGTTTAACTAAGAGTTTGGGAAATCAGGTTTAGTAACCATTCCTGTGATTAGGCACAAAAGCTTCTTTTTCTATAGGAATCTTCTAAGAAATGTAATGGGTGTTGTGGTGGTTTCAATAAGCATGGCCCCCACAGGGGCACACACCTGAGTGCTCACTCATTAGGACTAGCAGCGCCCCCACAGGGGTACACACCTGAGTGCTCACTCATCGGGACTAGCACGGCCCCCACAGGGGTACACACCTGAGTGCTCACTCATCGGGACTAGCAGGGCCCCCACAGGGGCACACACCTGAGTGCTCACTCATCGGGACTAGCAGGGCCCCCACAGGGGCATACACCTGAGTGCTCACTCATCAGGACTAGCTCTACAAGAGGAGGACCAGGAGGTGTGGCCTTGCTGGAGTGGGTGTGGCCTTGCTCAAGTGTGCCACATGTGTGGGCTTTGAGGTTTCAAAAGCCCACAGCAGGCCTGCGGCACTCTTCCTGCTGTGGGGGGTGGGGGTGGGGGATCTGGATCTAGAACTCTCAGCTACTTCTTCAGTGTCATGCCTACCTGCGTGCCGCCATGTTCCTCTTTGGAGATAATAATGAATTAAACCTCGGGAACTTTACACAAGCTCTAATTACATGCTTTTTATAAAAGTTGCTGTGGTCATGGTCTCTTCACAGCAACAGAACGGCGGCGAAGAAAGATGTTAACGTCTCTAACGTAGGCACTGTGCACCTAGTTTCTCTGAGATAGAGTCTCTCAGATGAAGTTGAGAGACCCAAACTCAAATTACCGAAAATAATGAACAATTAGTCCTGGGGACAGAGAAATGCCTTCTTGGGAGTCTCTCTTGCTTTCAGGATGGAGTCCAAAGTCCCACATGACAGACCTTGCTCCTCGTGACCTGAATCAGTCACAGTGCAGCGCATGATGCTTTTCCCAGGGTTTTCCCTATGTAGTCAGGCTCCCTCTTCCTAGACCTTGACTCCTCCTCTTCTTGTCTGCCTGCCCTCAGGACTCCGTTCAGCACCACTGCTAGAAGCTTTCTTTTACCAGCTGCTCGGTGCTGTACCAGTGCCTTCATGGCGCATAGAAAGCGTGTCGTATTTCTAGTATTTGCTCTCTGCCCCTGCAAAGGCCAGGGCTCACTCTGATTTGCAGCTCTCCAGCTCTCAAGATCCCCAAAGCCCCTTTGTTTAGTTAAGTTCTTCATGAAGGTTTTGGGGACAGTGCTAGTGTGACAGTCACTGGGGGGTGATAGGCACAGAGCCCAAAACATCTAAAAAGCTCTTGTGGTTACCCACATTTACATTGCCATCTTGTTGTACTTGGGGGATTCTTTACTCCCGCCTTGTGAAAAGCAAAGGACTTTTAGCTTTTAGACAGATCATTCCTGCAAATAATTCTCTACTCGCCCTAACAAACAAACAAATAGACAAACGAACAAACAAACCAAGCTAGCCTATCGAGGCAAAACTGATTTTTCTCCAATGTCTGTGATAAATGTTTACAAAGCCCCACGGATTCATTGGTAAACTTTAGAATCTCAGCAAGAACATTATTACACCAGAAATCTCAAATCCCCTGAAAACAATCCCATGTTATAATCTGGACTTCTTGATGTGAGAGGAGCCTCAGAGAGCAGAGCTCGGAGAAGCATCTCCAACAACCCTCAGAGGCTCTTTCACTGTGCAGGCCTGAAGCTTTTTGACTACAGCCAACATGGTCTTCCAGGAGACACGGGCAGTCTTAAACCATGTTCTCGCTGAACATGTGATCACAACCGGGGGGCTGCCGCTTACATATCATGTGGTGACAAAAAAAGACCAGAGAGAATGTGACACATGGCTGAATTTATTTTGACGGCTGTGTCTTGTGGGTCTCTGGGTCTACATATCTGTGTCTGTGTGGGTTGGTGTCATGTGTTTTCACAGTGCTTGTAACTGGGTAAGAACTATGTGTAATCTGGGTCCTGTGTGTGCTTGTGTGTGTCTCTGTGTGAGCTGGTGATCTGTGTTGAGGATCTGGGTGTGTGCATGTGTTTGAATCCTGCATGGATGTTGAGTCTGCACTTCTATTCTGTTCTATTGGGGTACTATTGTCCCTGGCTCTGCTTCTAGGAGCAGCCAGCCTTTCCCTTCCTTTCTAGTTTCTCTCCATTCCATTGAGGGTATGCCCGCTATCCTCAAAAGTCCATAAAAGGCCACCACTCTCTCTCTCCAGGAACCTCCTGGCTGGGCTGCCTCTGACCAGGCTGCTGTCTGTTCGGGCTGTCAGCCAGCTGTCCCACAGTCCTGCCTCGTCAGCAGGGCCCGCCACTCATTCAGGAACAGTAGGGTCTACTGTAATGGGAAGGCAGAGTCCTATGTCATTCAGGAAGCCTGGCATTATCAGTCTGCTCGCTCAACAATGTCCCAGTCACCCTCAAGGAGGTAATGTCCCAGTCACCCTCGAGGCAAACTCATCGAAGCTGCACCTCTCAGTCACGTCCATGGTGGGTCATCCCTGATGTGCTGTGCAGCTCATTATGTTATTACGTGGAGGCCTCAAATCCATGTGTGCTCAACTCATGTAAAGAGCTGCTACCAAGGCAGGTGGATTTCTGAGTTCGAGGCCAGCCTGGTGTACAGAGTGAGTTCCAGGACAGCCAGGGCTATGCAGAGAAACCCTGTCTCGAAAAACAAAACAAAACAAAACAAAACAAACAAACAAACAAAAAAAACAAACCAAACCAAACCAAACCAAAAAAAAAAAGAGCTGCTACCACAGTTTATGGTGATAATTATTTTATGCAGGAAATTGGGAGAAAACAAGTCTAGTTTTTGCTGGTTTGCCAACCTAAGAACTATGGATAAAGTCACTGTCTACTAGACAAAAAACAACAAAACAAAACAAAACAAAACCCACATAGGCTCAACAAGACAGCTTTTCTTATTCCTGCTGTTTCCCCTACCTGTAACAGTTCCTACTCTGCAGCCTCTCTAGTGCTGGGATTAAAGGCGTGGGCCACCACCGCCCCAGCAAAGCGAATCTCCTTTTCTAAATGGGCCAAGGTAACAAATCCACTCAGCGCCTAGTCCTGCCTGCTTCTCAGTGCATTGTCTGTCAGCGGAACTGAGAAGAGAGGCTAACTTTCACAGTAGGCCTCAGTAGGATGTCTCAGGCCGGCTGAGAGAGCAGCAAAGATACTTCCTGACACTTCAATACCCTGACACCTCATATACGGATCCTGGTCTCCTAGGTATCCATACATAAACGGAGGCAGACATCAGTATGGAAAAGTCTAAATGTTTGGAGAGGAGACCCAAAGAGGGTCAAATCAGATGACAAACCGTGGTCTGAAAGCCAAAGGATGCACAAGAGGATGCAAAGCGTGCTTGCATGAGGAAATTCCAGCCCACCTCCTGGGCTCACATACCCTACCACTGATATTTGATCTATGCTGTTTGGTTGAACCATATGAAATTGCCAGGATTTAATAATCTCTATGTTAATTCATAAGGCTGAACTTGATTATTTTCATGTGTTTTGTGTGTGTGTGTGTGCACAAGCACATGTTTGCAAGAGCACACATGTGTATTATATGTGCCTTTGGAGGCTGGAGGACAACCTTTGTTGGGCCGTTCCTCAGGAGCCACATACCTTATTTTGAGGCAGGGTCTCTTACTGGCCTGGGGATTCCTGGGCAGACTCTGGTGGCTGGCTGGCCGGCACACAGGGATCATAGCCCCTAAAAGCTCGAGCGTCTCAGATGTGAACTTTCAAGTTTTCCATTATCCCTCCCTGCGGCAAACTGGCTCGTGTGTGAATGCCACCACATCTGGCGTTTTTTTGCATGGGTTCTAGGAATCAAGTTCATGCTACAAGGCGAGCCCTCTGCTGACTGGATCTCTTTCCAGCCCTTAACCTGATGAGCCGCGCTATTTGAAATGTTTGTCTTTACTTTGAGACCGAGGAGTCTGCTGAACACTTTTATGTCAACAGGACATCTGACAAAGGGACCCTCAGTTGAAAAACAAATGCCTTTACCAATTGTTCCTACGCAAACCTGTGAGGCACCTTCTGGCTTGATGACTGAGGAGGGAGGGTCCAGCTCACTGAGGCCGTCCTAACCCTGGGCTGGTGGTCCCAGGCACTACGAGGAAGATGACAGAGCAAACCCGTAAGCAGCTCACATCACGGCCTCTGCCTCCAGCTTCCTACCTTGAGTCCTGACTTCCCTCGGTGACTCATGCCCTCCTGCAGGGCTGGAGACAGAGTCTGCATAGATTCTGCCTTATAGGGGGCTCTGCTCTTATGACATCATCACAGAGCGCTCAGCTTCTGAACACCACCTCCATGACACTTTACTAGAGAAATAAAACCCTGACTGGGGCTTAGCCAAACAGTGCAAAAAGTGATCCTCTTTTCTCAGGTTGGAATTACGAGTTACCCTATTTATGGCTTTTATTTGAAGATAACCTGGTATTAGCAAAACTCAAGGCCTCAGTTCGCCTGTACTGCTCATGTCAAAGTACTGCGTTAGCAAGTCCTGCAGTTATCAATGTTTCTCATATGGCACTAGAATGTCCCATCCAGAGAAGCACCTGTTTGGCTCTGTAGGATTCTCATGATGGGTCTATTTTCTGTGGCTTCTATTTTTATTTTAATCACGTTACTAACATATACTAGTTCATACAGCCACTTTTGACAGCTAATCAATTTGATGGTAAATCTATGTGCCTCATTCAATGAAAATGGCAAGTCTATCATTTTTTTATATTTGCTCAGAATAGCACCACTTGAACGCTATGAAATCACCCCCCACTAAAGACAGAACCATTGCACATACATCTACTTGTGCCTACCAAGCATGACTTCCCCAGAGCAAATGGCTGCAGAAGGATCTAATGCCATCAGAAACAAAGCAGAAAGGTTATGGCTGAACACACAGGAGATCAGTAATACAGCCCAGTGGCCCTCGGCCAGGAGGCCCTGGGCCAGATCCTCTCCAGTTCCCTGTAATAAGAGGTAGATGAATACAGGTTAATAATGCTAACCAGGGTTTAGGCTAACACCAAGGGAAGGACACAGCCTAGGGAGAGGAAAGCACAGAGCTACTGTTTCCTATTTCCTCTGAGAACAGTAGATGCAGCTTGTAAGCTTAGGGCACCAGGGTTAAAATTTAATATAAAAGGCATCCACTATGAATAGCTGGATGGCTCTCAGGTACCACACTGTTTCCACCTGTGCTGACAGTCTTCACTCATGTAGGCCATTACACCACTGCAGAAGCAGAGTCTAGAAGCCCTTGTTGTAATAATGTTGACTGAACTATACCGAGCTTGTCTGCTTCATTCTATGCTATTAGAAAGTTCCAGAGATCTGAAATGCAAACAGGTCTCTATCAGTATGAAGCTCAGTGCTTGCCTGCCTTCTGTTTTTCAACCCTTTTCAGAGGCTTTCCACAGACTTCCAGTGTACCCGTCACCTTACGATACCGGTATAAAAATGGTAGAATCCGGCTTTATTTGAAATTTGACTGGAAAATGAGATACTTCAGAGGATCAGGAAAGCACGGAGAAACAAAGCTTTGAATGTGACCTATCACTAACTCCACTTGCATTTCCCCACTTGCTGGGCTATCTCTATGCAGGTTCATCTACACGGACAGGAGGCACCTGCTCTTTCTTTTGTACATAGGTGATGCGTCTCTAAGAGTTGGGAGGAAGAAAGCATGTCAGTTTGACTTCGCCAAGAAGTACCAAGATGAACTCAGTTCAATGAGGAAAAAAAAAATGTCCATTAAGGATGGAGGGGTTGGGAGCAAGGCAAGGCAGGCAAGATCATGTACCTCTGTTCCCAGGAGGGAATGCGGTGGTTTGAACATGCTTGGCCCATGGGAAGTGGCACTCCTGACAGGTGTGGCCTTGTTGGAGGAAGTGTGTCACTGTGTAGGCGGGCTTTGAGGTCTCCTAGTGTTCAAGCTCTGCCTAGTGCCGAAGAGAGCCTCCTCCCAGATGCCTCCAGAAGAGAGGCTCCTGGCTGCCTTCGGATAACGATGCAGAACTCTCAGCTCCTTCTCCGGCACCGTGGCTGCCTGCACGTAACCCTGCTTCCCACCATGATGACAATGGACTGAACCTCTGAAACTATAAGCCAGCCCCAATGAAATGTTCTTCTTTAGAAGAGTTGTCTTGGTCACGGTGTCTCTCCACAGCGATGAAACCCTAACTAAGATAGGGAGGAAGGCTGGGAGGAGAGTGAGTGTACTGAGTAATTCAATCTCTGAGCACACACATGGAGGACTAAGCAAGACCTGCCAGTTAGAAAAGCCCTGCAGTGTCCAGAATGGGCTAGCTCTAGCAGTCTTTCTTAGCTAAGTCCTTGAAGCCAGACCGCAGAGAAAGCATGAAGTTGCAAGTGGTTATGAATCCAAGAGATGTAGGCTTGCACTTCCATGTCCTCTAAAAGGGCAATTCCTTTTGCTGATCAAGGAGTTTTATCATTGGGGACCTTAGGACCTTAGCTCAAAAATCCCTACATATAGGACAGTGCTTCAGCTTTTCCGAGACACACACTGAGGACAAGTTTTTGTTTGTTTTGTTTTTTGCCTGTTTTTTTTTTTTTCCTGACCTCTAGCCGTAAAATGGCTAGATTTTATGTCAAGTTGACATAAGCTATGGTCATCTGAAAGGAGGGAGCCTCAGTTGAGAAAATGCCTCCGTAAGATTAGGCCATCGGCAGCCTGTGGGGCATTTTCATAATTAGTGATATGGGAAAACCCAGCCCATGGTGGCAGTCCTGGGTGCCATGGACATTGAACCAGTAAGTAGCTGGCTTCGTGGCCTCTGCATCATATCCTGCCTTCAAGTTCCTTCCTGGTTTGTGCTCCTGCCTTGGCTTCTCTCGATGGATTATGACTCAGGATATGTTTAAGTGAAATAAACCCTTTTCTCCCCAAGTTGGATTTGGTCATGGTGTTTTGTCATAGCACAGAAACCCTATTTAGAACACCTAGGCTTCCCATGTTTCATGACAGAGAAGAGTAAGATGGCTGGAGACCTGCGACTGTCTATTGTAGATGACACAGCTCACAGAAGGTACTAGAGAAATCAGAACTGTTAAACACTCGGGTCTTTTTCCTCCAGGGAATGCTGGGATGGATGCTGTCTAACAGCCAAGTGATCTGCTAGTCTATGAAGCCAGAATCCCCCACAGTCCTGAGCATGGTTTAGGGCCTGATTCTGAGATCTGTCCTAAGTTCTTTGCATTCTCAGTCAACAGAACTATTCGTAAGCTTCTTTACTCTTCCTCCCTTGGCCCTTATCCTGAACACTGTCTCTCTATCAACGAGAACACATTCTTGTAGAAAAGGTCACAGATGCTTTGCTGAAGAGATCCACTTTACAAAGGAATTTTGATGTTGCCATGCCTAAAGCTTTATTGTAATAACTGTTGCAAGGGAACTTTTTTCTCTCCAAGTTTTACTGTGTTTAAATGTGCAAGAAAAACAAACCCCTTGATCAGACTCTAGAAGTTTTTGACCCAGCTCCAGGTAAAGTTGTGCTGACCCAAGTTTCATTCTGAACCTCACCTGAATCATTTCCTTGCTAATCACACATACTGCTTGCAAGGACTCTCACTCTAATTGCAAACCACTTTGAAGGCCACTCAAAAGGGCAATCAGAACTGTCTTTACTGACCTGCTCAAGCCTCTTTAGGTAAGAGTCAGCATTTAACTTGAGTTCCTATGTTTCGATTGCAGAACCAGCCTTGGGGACCCACTGGTCATGACCTTGATCAGTGTTGAGAACCCATGAAGTCAACAGTAGCATTGCCTAATTTTTAAAGAGCTGGAAGCCAAGCCCGGAGAGGTACAGTGAGTAAGGAATTCCATCCACCAGGCAGTCTGACTCCAGGGTCTGTTTGTGATAGCGTAAACGTCTTAACCTCTTCAGGACTCATGAGGTAGCCCTAGTAGATGGAGGGGGTGTTCAGAAGCTGAGCGCTCTGTGATGAGGTCATAAGAGCAGAGCCTCCTATACGGCAGAATTTATGCAGACTCTGTCTCCAGCCCCGCAGAACTGCCATCTGCAAGCCAACAAGAGAAGGATCCCACCAAGAACCAAGCCTAGCAACATTTCCATCTTGGACTTTAGCCTGCAGAACTGTGAGAGTGGCCGTCTACTGTGGAAGCCACCAGCTTGTGGCATTTTGTTACAATAGCACAAGACAATGCTTTCACCAGTCTAGTATGGAAGGAGGTTTAACAACTGTTAGGTAAGTGTGTGGCTGTTAGACATGATGTGAGTGGCCCTTGTACAGTGAGCACCTTCTTCCCAGAGACTGGAATACGAAAACTGGATACCAGTGTCATGCCCTTAGCAAGCTGGATCAAGGTGTGCATCAAGAAAGAATGCCTCCGACGCCTGAGGTCAGACAGCACTAGGACAGGTGTCCAGTCCCTAGCAGAGGCTATCACCTTCTGACATCACAGCTCCTAGTACATTTCTGGTCTCAGTTGAAATTCACTAGCTGTTCGTGTTCTAGCCTCCTAGTGAAAGACATCAGAGACCACAGCTAAGCAGGAAACGGGAGGCTGCATGTTAATGACAGTCCTGACGCTGACGGTCATGGCCAGCCACACAGCAACAGTAGACACAGGAGACTCAGTAGACTTACTACCATTTCTTTGCAGGACAAATTAAAAGGGCAAGGTCCCTAGAGCGTGATATAAACTCTGTGACTTCTGCTGAAGTAAATGGGCTGGCCTCATGTGTGATAGTCATTTGGGATAAACACGCATGCAGATTATGAGGCAACAGTAAAAGTAACGGCCCCGTCAGCAACTCTTCCCTGTGATAGCCACTTTCTAAATGACAAAAATATTGATGTATTTTACTGTTGGGGAGCTCGATGTCATGAAAGAAGACAGGTGTCTTGAAGGTCTAGGCATGTATGAGAGCTGAATGAGAGAAGCCAGAAGAGTCATCAAGACTGGCCTGGCTCCAAAGCCACTGGAGCCTCCCACCCTCTGCTGCCGGCCTCACAGTCTTTATCCTCACTATTCCCTGAGAGGACCCTCCTTTCTTAGACGATCCAGTGTTTAGGACATTCTCTGCATTAAGACAACACCAGTCTCTTCCTTATATTCCAGGATGCCAGAAACTAGTTTGGACCCCTTTTCCATAGACAGCACCACTCCAAAATGACAGACCAGAATGCCTGTAAGCCCTTTCCTTTTTCAAACGGGCTAACCACTCACTCCATGTGTCTTGAATGTTTTGCCTGAACAGTCTAAATGTCTAATACTCATGCTGGATTTCCATGCCTGAGATAAACTCTCCTTCTGTCTTATATGCACAATGGAGCCCAGTATTGCTAATATGACAGAACCTAGGCTCCATGAAGGAGACTATTCAAAGTGTGTGTGCACGTGGGGTATAAGTTTTTAGCAATAGATTTATTGAGATCTATGTATAATTTATACAGACAAACATGAATGACTTTAGAAGTCAGTGGTTTATCACATACTGACAGGGTGTTGCAACTGTTACCTCTTCTAAGACATCACCATCATCTCAGAAAAAGATGCCCATACTCCAGCCTCTGTCGACGCCATCTACTCATGGTCTCTCAGAGTTGCCTATTCTGGTCAGTTCATATGAATGCAGTCTTACCATGAGGTAACCTGTGATCAGTTCCTGACGTGTAACACAGTATTTCTGGGGTTTGTTGTGCTGAAGCAAGTACCTTACTTACTTGTATTATGGACATATAATGCTCCACCATATGCAAGCCACATTTTATTTGCCCACTTAGAAGTTGGGGGGGGAGTATCTGAACTACTTCTACTTGTACTTTATGAATATGTAGGAATTTGTGTGGGGCGAATGTAAGTAGAATTGTTGGATCACATAGTAATCATGAGTTCAATCTTTTAAGAACCGTTCAGCTACTTCCCACAGCGATTCCCAGTAGTGTGCATGAGGGTTCCAGCCCCATGCCCCCATCTTCTCCAACATTTGTTAGGGTCCATCTTTTGAGTCACAGCATCACTCCTCTATCAGTCACAGCCCTGACCTGATGACTAATGATGCTGAGCATCTTCACACAGGTCTCATTTCTGATGGCCTATCTTTAACAGAAAAGTTACTCAAGTCCTTTGCTCATTTCTTAAAATTGGGTTGTTTTTTACTTATTAAGTTTTGAGCGTTTTAAATATTCTGGATGTTACACATACTCTCTATGTCTATGGCCTACCTTTATTTTCTTGGTAGCGTCCTTTCCTACATTGAGTTTTAAACTTTAATAAAGTCAAGTTTCTGTTGTCTTCCCATTGTTGCTTAAGCTTCTAGACCATATTTAAGAGACCGCAGGTAAATCCAAGGTCATTAAATTTACTCCCCTTTTGCCCTAAGAGCTGGATGGTTTTATCATTTACATTTAGGCTCTTGATATATTATGAGTTACTTCGGTGTACAGTTCCATGCAGGAGACCTGGTTCACTTGTTTACAGATCTTTGTAGAGGGCTACTGAAGTAGGAACTGGCGAATTAGATCACATGCCTGCCATTGTGAGGGAGACGGGGAGATGACAGATAATACAGAAGTTAAGCCATGGGCAAGATGACTTCAAACTGTCAGGCATCCTTTCGGGGAGTCCCATTAAAGTATCATTCCCGTAACAGGATTTATGTCTTCACTGTCGCCTTAGATGAGGGCCATGTCTGCAGATCGTTGTTTAAGATTCACTTCAGTGAGGCCCGTCCTCCAGGGCCCTCCTTACGTCTGATATATCAGGGATGTCACCCCTAGTACCCACTGAGAGGGATGTACTCTGTGATGGCTCTTAGTTGTCTTGCTCTGGGGCTTTAGTGAAAGCTTTAGTGAAGTTGTGGTTTGAATAAAAATGCTCCCCATAGGCTCGGGTATTTGAATGCTTTGTCATCGGGGAGTGGCAGTGTTGGGAAGGATTAGGAGGCGTGGCCTTGTTGGAGGAAGAGTATCATTAGGGGAGCGGCTTTAGGTTTTGGAAGCCCAAGCCAGGCATGGCGACTCTCTCTTTCTCTCTTGCTGTCTGTGGTTCCTGATGTAGAACTCTCAGCTACCATGTCTGCCTACATCTGCCATGATGAAAATGGACTAGAAATTCTGAAACTGTAAGCCAGCCCCAATGAAATACTTTCCTTTATAAGAGTTGCTGTGGCCACAGTGTCACTTTACGGAAACAAAGCACAGACCAAGACATATGCCAAACTCCAACTGACAACAAAACACAGACCAAGACACATGACAAACTCCAACTGACAACAAAACACAGACCAAGACACATGCCAAACTCCAACTGACAACAAAACACAGACCAAGACACATGACAAACTCCAACTGACCATTTGTTACAGTAATGAGGCCTACTCCCAGTCAAAGGCTGCACAAACTGGGCTCAATGAGTCATTCTTTTAAAAGAATGACAGTGGCAGGGTGAGTCTGGAAGGTGGGGATTGACCTGGGAGGAGCTGTGGGTGAATATGAGCATAATACAATGTGCGAAATTCTCTAAGGATCAATAAAAACATAGATTACAAAGAGGGCCTCCTAACATTGCTGTGACTTCCCCTGTGTCAATAACGCTAGCTGCTGGAGGGTGGGACCACACCACTGGAGGGTGGGACCATACTGTTTGAGAGCAGCCAGTTACATCCATCTCATTCCCTCTTTAAGAACCGATGTCTATAGAACGTTTGGCCAGCCACAAGAGATAAATGTTTATTTGAAATCTGCCGGAAGAAAATCCTTTTCTTGAACCTGTATCAGCCAAAAAGAAAACAGAATAATGTGGACAAGAACTGTCCTCTCTCTAGAGCCCAAAGCAGTGGCTGACATGGGGAACCAACAAGTGTTTGTGTAATAAACAGGCAAATCGATGCAAATTCTGCTCTCTCCAAAACTTTATTTCTCTTATAGGATGTTTACAGGTGGTGTGTGTGTGTGTGTCTGTGTGTCTGTGTATGTGTGTGTATGTGTGTATCTGTTTGTATCTGTGTGTATATGTGTCTCTGTGTGTGTGTGTGTATGTTAGTGATTGGGAGGGGGGTGCAGAGGCAGAGAGACAGAGAGACAGAGAGGCAGAGAGACAGAGAGAGTGTTAGTTATCCAGAGGACAGGATATGCTGTGGTACCAAACAGGTTTCTGTGGTTGTTGTTTGATCTTGCTTTAATTCTTTCATGATCAATAAGCCATTGACTAAGGAGCTCGGGTAGTATTAACAAGTGCTATGAATTTGGGGTACCTATGTACAAAGTTGATTCACAGCCACCCTAATGAACCCCTCTAGCCAGCTCACTGTGTGTCCACTGAGCTTTTTTTCTTTCCAGATTTACATATTTACATCTGGAGTATTCTTCAAAAAACCAATTCCTCCAAAACTTTTCTTCGTGGCCACTGCATTCCGCTTGATTGTCAGATCCTCTTGCTAATGCATGGGCAGCACACTGGACCCAATTTAGGTTATAGCTGGACGTGGTGGAGGAGGAGAGTGCCTGGACTCCGGGATTTCAGTATAAATATTTTGCTCAACAACAACAACAAAAATCTATTATAACTGCCTTTCTATTCTGCCAGTTGCTTCTAACAGAAAGAAAGTCAGACTTAATATTCATCAGCTGAACGGATTCCATGGAAACAATAGTGATTTCTAAAATGAAAAGAATAATGGATGAACACTGGCTATATTTCTTGGCTGTAAAAATCAAAACTCTGACTCATCAAATTAAATTACTCATTAAGATCTAAGTGAAGCAACCGCACTCTGCGTTCAGGTCCTGAAGCTGCCAGACAGATGAGGTAATGCTGCAAAGAGATCAATCCCTGTCCCCCACTGGGCAGAAACAGCAAATACAGCTGAGGTCACTCATTTTTAAGAATTTCTTTAAATTTTTACATCTAGTGTGTGTGTGTGTGTGTGTGTGTGTGTGTGTGTGTGTGTGTGTGACAGAGAAAGAGGGAGGATAGGAAGCCATGTGTAAGGAGCTCAATGCAGACTGTAGGAATCTGTTCTCTCCTTTGACCATGTGGGTTCCGGGAATCACACTCAGGCCATCAGGCTGAGCGGCAAGTACCTTACCTACTGAATCATCGCTATTCATGTCTTAAGTGTACACAAGATGAGTATTACATTGTTCTTTCCTTTGTTCCCAGTAGAGTATCTGGGGCAGATGTTTTCATAGTTCCTGAAAATTAGCATCTTATTCTTTTTCTTACTGACTTTTTCAAGACTGACTTCTGACGGGAGCCTTTTGGAGACCTCAGCTAAGGCTACAGGCACC
This sequence comes from Mastomys coucha, assembly GCF_008632895.1. Classification (NCBI taxonomy): domain Eukaryota; kingdom Metazoa; phylum Chordata; class Mammalia; order Rodentia; family Muridae; genus Mastomys; species Mastomys coucha. Next base: position 5,193,699 of record NW_022196899.1, read on the forward strand.
TCTGAGATGCTCTGAGGCAGTGTTCTCAGCTATGACGGCACTCACAGGTTAACTTGCTGCTATTCTCAGAGTGCATGCTCTGAACCTCCCCCGCCCCCGGATGTACTTTAGCATTTCTGCTTTGATGATGTGGAGTAACAGAGCAGAGTGAGGCCCGGCAAAGGTGTGGGAACAGGGGCTCCCAGGTCTACCATCCGGTGTCTGGCCCTGTAAGATTGTTGAGTCTCACTCTTCGAAGCTATCTGTACGGCAAGAGCCCTGTCGGGTAACACCCATGAAGTATGAGTCTTTGGGGGCAGAGTTGGGGCATTGATGTTTCAAAAGCTCCCCAGAGTTACTGGCTAGAACTATGGAGCTCATGAGTGAACTCGAAGTGACCCAGACCAGGCTGGAAAGGGGCTCTCCGTGAGGTCCACTTCCATGCATCGTTATTGGTGCTGTGGTGAGGAGCGCTAAGCCATGTCATGTGACCTATAAATACAGCAGGGGCTTAACTCACAGGTCCTGGTGCTTTCCTGTCAAGATCCTTTTGGGATTCCCTCCAACACCAACCAGAAAGAGCAGATCTCTCTCTCAAGTGCCTGTGCTCAAATGCACCTCTTTCTCGCTAGGAGGGTTTGAGGCAGCAGGAACCATGCAAAGAAATGGATGCCCCAGGACCTCAGTCACTCAAAGACATCCTCCCCGAGCTGCACATAGTACAGGCAACATCCAGGAAGACTCTCTCCTTTCCTAAAACGTATGGGCATAGTACCCGGGAACCTGTGGTGTCAGGGTCAGATACAGCCCAAAGGGCAGAGCGTCTGCATACATGTCTAACATATGTCCCAGAGACATCTTCTAAAGTGACTCGAGTCATTAGCTCACTTATTCATAAGCTAGCAATTTTGAGCAAAACAGCCAGATTTGGGGCACCGTTCCTCTATCCTTAGGATGTAGAATATTCCCAGAATCTGAAACAACAACTCAAGAATCTGTTCACCCTATGTTTATCAGCCTCAATGTACCAGAGTGGCTTTATTTTAGATTCCACATGGAAGATGTGTGACAGGAGGACTGTCCCTAAGTGCCAACCAGCAAGATCTGTTACTAGCTCTCCATCATCCACTGCATCTGCTCATTTGGTTGAACTGCCTTAGGGAAAACTAAGAGAGGCCAATGAAAATACTGCTTAAACTTAGCCACACTTTCATTCTGAACTGCAAGGACACGCCGGACTCTTAAAGCCGTGCCAGTATTATTTAAAGCCTTTCTGACACATTAACTAATGGGGAATATTCTTGGCAGGGGAGCCTGGGCAGGAAATAGTTAATGACATCCTACATACCATTCTGCAGTTGTTGGGAGCACTCACTCAGCTCCCGCAAGGCTGCTGTGCAACACACAAGGAACGCACAAGTGCAAGTCTCATAAAGATTTCTCTACACATTTACGCCTAGTGTGAAAGAGTTCTCCTAGGCACCAAGGGCACACTTGTGGGAGTGTTCCTGAGCAGGGTGAGGTGGGACAGAACGCTCACGCTGCACACAGCTGGCATAAGGGTTAGGCCTTCCCACTTCTGCTGGAACTCAGCTTTTCAACCATAAGTTTTCACAGGGATACCCACTTCTTTGGGCATCATGGCCTGACAAAGTACTCAGTTTCCCTGGACTCTCTTCTTTATTCTTTCCTAACCTGAACTGTCTTTCACATCTTCTCCCTGCTTCCTGTGGTCCTTTTTCAGAGAGGCCTTCCTGTTGCAATAGTTAATGGTTGTCTGGATGCCGCTTGGCTTCCTGATTTTTTTACCTCTTAACCCTCCAAGCTATCTCTTCTGAGATAGCGCTAAGACTCCATTTTCATCATTTCTCCATTTCTAAACCTGAAGTCTTTGATGACTCCATATTACCAACGAAATGAAGTCTAACCCCCTGGCTGTGGCATTCAAGTTAATTCCCAAACCATTTCCTCTCACTTACCAGTGGGGTTTTGCCTATATCTAAATGTTCAAGTGTTTGTATGTGCATTTCCCTATGATAGTGTCAAAGCATTCAACAAACTCTTGAACTGCTAGCTCGGTTCTTCCTGGCCTTTGCTTCCATCTTCCCAAGATCCCTAGCTTGAGGCCCTCAGTCACTCAAACCCTAATGGGATCTTCCATTACCTCATGAAAGTATCGTTTGCTCTAATGGAAACAAAACCCCAGCTTGTTTTATTTCAGTCATTCAAGGTTATCTCAAATACTGTGTTCTCCACAAGCTAACAGATTCTCCCATCAGAATGAATTAGTGTCTATATAACACCTCCCAACACTTGGAGGTTTGGTGGCATCGCTAGCGCCACACTCTGTGTTCATGACCCCCATCAGCTGGAATTTCAGCGTCCCCCTTTAGAAAGAGAGGATCACGTTCACCATGAGGCCATTGCCTTTGACAATGTAAACTGATCTAATCACCAAACCTATGTATATGCCGCCAGGCAGCAACTATCCCGTGTTCAGTTCAGGCCGCGGAGAACACAGCAGCTGTGTTTGTCTGTCTTGCATTTCTGTACCATTATGAGGAGAACAAACACTGACTTGCCTGCTGATCCCAGGCACATGCCACTCATAGGACAGAAACCTGAACCCAGCCTACTATAGACCTGCCAGGTCCAGTCTAGATCAGCTGACCTATAGCTAGCCTGCATGAGAATGAGGGGGGACACATAAGTCTTGTTTTAATTCACTAAGTGTGGGGCGTTCTGAGTCCTAGCACTACTGTGTGCATAGCTTACCAATGGAAGCTCGTGTAGTTTTGTGCTTTAGCTTCCAGGGCTTCCCTTGCATATGACTAATCTGCTTTGCCAACTGTAAATTACTGGTGGGTAGAGACACACTGTCTGCATCTTTGTCTTGTATTGACTTAGTCCCTTCTTGCATAGCATGAACACACTATATATTTTAACTGGTTGTAATTAGGTAATAATTTACTGAGGTGTAAAATCCCCACTGGAAATCATTAGTCAGTGATGGCCTGATTATCCAAACCTACTTCCTGTGCTCCCTGTGAGGGCATCAACATGGGTTGACAAGCTTCCTGAAAAGCTTCCAACAGAATCAAAACAACAATAACCATGGAGCACTGTGCAGATAACTATTAGTCACTGGGCTGATAATGGCAGGCTACGCTTCTCAAATGTGACACAGGTCAATTAGCCAAAAGGAGCGAGGACAAAAGCATTTTCTTTGGGTGAACAGCAGAGTCAGGGCCCGTCATGCAGGTTCAGAGGGATTCCTGTTCCCACCCGTCTTTCTAAGGAGTATTTTCTGCTTTGCCTTGAAGGATCTCAGTTACTTAGTGGTTCTATAACAGGGGTTGTCAGTGGGGTCTTAGGAGACCTGTTGGGAGCTGTGGCTGGCAGAACGTAGATCTCCACTACGGTCACTGAGCAGGCCACTAAGCAAAGAGAAAGGAGAGCACTCCATTCGGACCTGAAGCTGCTCTCCATCTGTGGTCTGCTTTCACATAATCAGTGGCGTAACCTCAGGACATCATTTAACTTACCTGGAAAGCCTGGGATTTCCCCTTTAATATCAACTGCTGACCACATCCATTGTCTGTGCTTTGTATTTCTGAGCCACCTTCTGCTGGAGGGTCAGCTCTCGCCTTGGTTCCATTCCCCACGTTCCACAGCCAAGGGTCATGGCTCATTCGAGAACTTCTTAACTTGGACTCCACAGTGTTTATAAATGAGCAATGGACTATCGCTAAAGTAATACGAGGTGAATCCTCATGACTAAGTGCTGTGGTAGTTTCTACTGAATCCTTTCTATAAGAACTGCCTGACTCAGAATGTCTGAGTTGGTTCCTTTTTACCTCCAAGCTATGGCTGAGCCAGCAGCAAGAGCGGCAAAAGCCCACCAGGGAAGAGAAAACCAATAGACTGAAGAAGAGAACCCGGGAAAAAGCCTAGATTTCCGCGGTCCACACTTCCTCTTCTAGAAAGAAACGGCATAGAGCTGCCTGCAAGATGCTCTAGCGCAACGATGGCACAAAGCTTGTGGGAGTAGCCAACCGATATCTGACTTGACTTATGGCTCACCTCCCCAAGAAGGAGCCCAGACCCAACAGAGCACTGGGTGACCAAGAACCTGAGACTAGATAGGCCAGAGACCTAGGGTAAATCCAAATAATGCTGGTCTAAATAATAGTAACAATAAAAGATGACGATGATGTAAAAAACAGTGATAAAATGACTCCTAGTGATATTCCTTAGATACACCTCATTCCTTAGATATAACGATATTCTTCGATCAGTGCCTTGTTCAGCCATCAACAGAGAAGCTTCCCCTGGCAGCAGATGGGTACAAACAGAAACCCAGAGCCAGACCCATGAAGATGCCAGAGACCTTAGAACACTCAGCCCTAAATGGGATATATTCACCAAATCCCTCCCCTCAGGCCTCACGGAACCCAAGGAAGAGGAAACAGAATGAGTGTCAGAGCCAGAGGGGATGGATGGAAGACATGAGGAAATCAATGTGAGCAAAGCTCCTGGGAACTCAAGAGACTGAGGCAGCGCACACAGGCCTGCACGGGTCTGCACCGGGTCCTCTGCGTGTAGATTAGGGCTTCCAGGTTAGATTCCTGTGTGTGCAAACAAGTGGGTCTCTGACTCTTATGCCTTCTCTTGGGCTCTTTTCCTTCTGTTTGTCTTGTCTTCATATTTCATTTTCTCATATTTTATCATTCTCCCTTAGAAGCCTGTTCTGTTCTTAGGAGAGATAGAAAGGAGTGGGTCCCGAATGGAAGGGGAGGTGGGGAGGAACTGGGAAGGGTAGAGGAAGAAGGAACGATAATCAGGGTTATTATATAAGAAAAGAATTTGTTTTCAACAAAAAGGAGAAAATGTTTTTCTAAAAAAAGTAACCCTAGGAGTCCACCACATCCTGTCAGAAGGTGAACCAATGCAGCTGCCTGCTGGTTAGTGTCAATCCATCCCACCGGTGGTCAAGAAGTCAATCAACCAACAAAAGAGAGGTCAAGGACTTGAAGCATCAGGGTAGATTCTCCCTGGCTCCTCACCAAGGCCTTAGGCACACAGATCCCAGATCTCCCTGATCATGATGGATTCTCCCTGGCTCCTCACCAAGGCCTTAGGCTCACAGATCCCAGATCTCCCTGATCATGATGGATTCTCCCTGGCTCCTCACCAAGGCCTCAGGCCGCACAGATCCCAGATCCCCGCGCACCTGCCATGGCCATCACCCTTCTCACTTATTCAGCATGGGGGGATTGTTGGACCCTTCCAAACTCTTAGAGGTGTGAGGAAAGGGACGTCTGAGCTTACCACTCTGCTTCCACGCGTAGCACAGTTCTGTCTGCATTGGCTATGTTCACATGGACAGGCCACTATAACATTAAGTCCTGAAACAACTCTACATACGTTGGAATAATGTGATTACTTTAAACAAGGGCAGCTTCAGACTGCTTTATATAAAGAGGAAGAAAAGTCAAAGATGACCATGGTCCAACTGTCTCAGCAGTGCTGAATAAGAACAGGAAATGGCAGAAGGTGTTGGGAGAGGGCTAGGCGGAGGAGATGTGTGGATAGATGTTCCACATGAAAAGTTACACAGGGATTAAGATATTGATATCGGGGCCAGGGAAATGGCTAGGCAGTTAAAAGCACCAGCTGCTGCTCCAGAGTATTCAAGTTGGTCTCCCAGTACTAACATGGTAGCTCACAGCTGTAGCTCCATGGGCTCTGACACCCTTTTGTGGCCTCTGAGCACTGGGCATGTATGTGGTACACAGACATACATGTAAGCAAAATACCTATATACATAAACGATTTTGAAACTGGTATTTATATAATGTTACTTTACTTTGTGGTGGTTTTGGTTTTGTTGTTGTTTTGAAACCAGGTCTTTCTATATAGCCCTGGGTGTCCTGGAACCTGCTATATAGACCTGACTGACCTTGAACCCACAGATCTGACTCTGTCCCCTGAATGCTGAGATTATAGGATGTCCTACCATGCCTAGCATCAGTTTGAGGTATATTAGAGGTATTTTGAGAATTGTTTTCCATGAGCAGAAATTTTAATTGGTTTAAAAGCTTTTGGATTTGCTTAAAAGCTTTTTAGTATCCATTTTCACAATATGTAAAAACTTGACTTACTATGCTTTTGTAACCAAACCAACCAACCAAGTACATTTTGGAGAATAAAAGATACCTATATAAAATATTTCTGGCTTATGGTTTCTATTATTGAAATCCTGTGGTCCAGTAGAGAGCTCATTACACATTTGTTTGACTCGTTTAATTAGTCAGTTTGTTTATTAACAAAGCCTTGTTTTTTTTTTTGTTT
>NW_022196899.1:5200312-5204053 GCF_008632895.1 Mastomys coucha
TGTGTGTGTGTGTGTGTGTGTGTGTGTGTGTATGTGTGTGTACAGGCATATTTCCACAGACACTGGTAAATGCCTATGTGCATGCAAGTATAGGCCATCCAGTTTTAGAGGATCTTTTCACTGGGACCTGGGGTCTACTGATTCTGCTGGTCTAACTGGTAAGCAAGTACCAGAGATCAGCCTGTCTCCACCTTCCCAATGCTGGCCCTACAAGCACCCGCCAAACGGCCTGGTTGTTTATGTGGGTGCTGGGGACCAAAACTCGGGTTCTCGTGCTTGCACATTAATCACTTATTGATTATCTTCCAGCCCTGCCTTTCTCTACTTTAAACTCAACGTACAAATTTAATTAAGGCCAACTTCTTTGAGTTTACTTATTGGGGGGTGTAGGTGTAGTGTAATTAATACTGTAATCCTAGCTCTTGGGAGGCTGAGGCAGCTGGGGCTGGCTCGTTCTAGGCCACATTGGAGAACAGAGTAAGAAAGACCATGGAGTGGGAAAGGTCAATAAAGAATGCAAGGAGGCTCTTCTTGTAAGGGCCAGAGGTGACCTGTGAAGATGGTTCGATACTCTCTTGACACCACACAAAATCATGCAAATAAAGAGGTTTAAACCTTCATGTTCATTTTAAGAACCACAAAGCTACCAAATATCTGAAGGATGTCACTTTAAAGCAGCAATGTGTGCCATTCCGGTGGTATAATGGTGGAGTCGGCAAGTGTGCCGAGGCTAAACAGTGGGGCTGGACACAGGGACAATGGTCAAAAAAAGAGTGCAAAATTTTGCTTCACATGCTTAAAAATGACGAGGGTAATGCTAAATATAAGGGTTTAAACATGAATTCTCTAGTCATTGAACACATCCAGGTGAACAAGGCACCTGAGATGGGCTGACGAGCCTACAGAGCTCATGGCCGGATTAACCTATCCACGAGCTCCCTGCCACAGAGATGATCCTCACTGAGAGGGAACAGATTGTCCCAAAGCCAGAAGAGGAGGTCGCACAGAAAAAGATAGCCCAGAAGACACTGAAGAAACAAAAACTCATGGCACGGGAATAAATTCAGCATAAAATAAACACAGATAAAAGGAAAAAAAAAAAGAATACGGCCCTGGTTTTAGAGAGAGTCTGATGATTGAGTCATTGCTGTTACATTCCAAAAGACTGCACTCATCTCTGGTTGTTAATACGAGAAATGTTATTTGGGTCACATATCCGTTCTTACCAGCTTTTAGACTTTTCAAACCAACCCGAGTCTCCAGGAAGTACCTGGGTTATCGTTACACAAGTACGAACAAAGCAAGCCTCTGCTGAGAGTCTGCGACGGAACCACCTCAGAGCACGGAACCACCTCAGAGCTCTGCCGCCAACATAGCGGGTCACATTGGGATTGTTCTCATTTTTCTTTTCCTGCAACTCGAAGCATTTTACCCAGTTATGCTCAATTAATTTTTACTAAATACTACTGAAATGAGGAGGTGGTCAGAAGGGTGCCACAAAGTCAGTCAGTCATAGGTGACGTCAACAAGGACGACAAGCAGTCCTATTTATGAAAACATCCCGGTGCAGAGTAACAAAGAGTAACAGATCTTATTAATGAGTCACGATTCTTTTTCCAAGCTGGTGCCCAGTTAAAGACATTCCATCAAGGGTCTCCAGCCTCCTGTGACGGAATCCGTAAGATAATACCACCCACAGCCCTCTCTACTTTTAATTTTATTCTCTACCCCTGGATTGCTTCATTATTTGCTGTGGCTCTGGATATTCTACGATGTCTGGCTCAACTCTCTCTGTTGCCCAGACCTTTCGAAAGTGGAAAACATCATTCAACAGCTTTATAGAAGCCAGAGACACAGCCAAGGAGGGCTCTAGCCCTCTTACTCATCTCTTCTCCAAACACAGCCAACCCAAAGCCCACTGAGTTTGTTTCAGAAATAACCTCGTCTGTTGCATTCTGAGTTTTCCTCATCTCTGATGGGTATTTCCTTCCGGAAGCCCTAAGCTCTTTACTGGAGAAATTGTCCTTCCCACACTTCTAGACACATATGTATGTACTACAACACCATGCAGTGAGCTTCAGAAGCTCAGGGAAATCATGTCATGCCAGGTCTGAAGTCTTCCCGTCATCCTCCAGTGTTCATCACTTCTAAGCACAACTGGTAGGCCCCCCCATCCTGCCAGCTCTAAGAACCCATCTTTACTCGTGTGCAAATGCTACATCCTAAGGCTCTGGATATAGGCTGTGGTGTCTGTGGGACACAATGGTCCATGCAGTATCTGGGACAGATTATAATTACTGTTTATGGGAAATTCACATATAACCCTGTCATGTGTGTGTATGTGTATGTGTGTATGTGTACACATATGCACATGTGTGCTGAGTTCCTGAACCTCCACCCTCTACCTCCCAAGTACTAAGATTATAGATAGACATGTGGCACCATGCCTAGATACCTTTTGCAGTTTTATTTACAAATTTAGCAACAGCACTTTAAGTGTATAGAACAGCTGGAAGACAAGAACAAGGTGCCAAGTGACAGAAGTGACAGATGCATGGGGAGGGGGGGCTGTTGTTAGAGCAGACACGGTCAGGAGAGGGACCACAAAGCCCTATCAGAAAAGCTGGCTTCTGAATGACCCTGTGTGTCACAGAATTATATGATGTCATCCTGAAACATTCACCAATTAAAGAGGCAGTGTAATTTAGACAGGGTGTGGCTACAGTTCCATAGTCCTAAGACCTGTCTCTCTGGGGGGCTTGCTGTTAGACAGGGTGTGGCTACAGTTCCATAGTCCTAAGACCTGTCTCTCTGGGGGGCTTGCTGCTAGTCCTGATCATAGAAGTTGTGGCTATATCTGGAGCTTTACAGAGGTAGCCCCTTAAGAATAAAGAAATATATTTTCTAAAAATTAAATTAAATGTTTACACTTAAACAAAGACAACTCTTGGCAATACTACATAGTAATCATTTTTTTCTGGAAAAAGTTCCAAAATTGTGATTTACAATCAGTAAGTGAAATATAAAAATAAGCTAATAAATATAGCAAGAAACAAATCAATGAATTATCATCTTGTTTATATAAAATGTGTTGATTCAAGTAAGATTTTAAACGTATGTTCATATGAAAAGAACATTAAAATACCAGCCATCTAAAATATAGATATAAAACTACTGGTTAAAAATGAACATCGCTATTACTTATTCATTATCTTCATGAAGCTTTTTGTTTTAAAATAATCATTCAAATAAGCAATAACAAAAACAAATTAGCAATTTTATATCAATAAAAGCATATTTTAATCAGTTTGACATTCAGCTCTGAAAAAAACAAAATTTAAATGGTAAGTTTGCAAACCACTCTTATAAAAGTTTAAGCACTGAGGAATATTTCCTATCTGTGATTATTTTGAAAAAAGTTATTAAAAGATACTTTTGAGCAACTGGATATGTTTAAAGGTGGAAAGAGACAGAAGATAATAGTTTGACCCCATTTTAATATCTGTGGAGTTATTGGACAATACTGAGAACCCGTTTCAATGTAGGAGCTTATCATAAAAGATGACAAGGGAGTCATTTCAATGCTGGGGGATCATCAAAACAGAAAACACTGAGCAGGCAATGGTGGCCCACACCTTCAATCTTAGCACTTGGCAGAGGCAGAGGAGGCAGAGGCAGAGGAAGCAGAGGAGGCAGAGGCAGAGGAGGCAGAGGAGCCAGAGGAGGCAGAGGCAGAGGAGG
>NW_022196899.1:5204648-5205695 GCF_008632895.1 Mastomys coucha
CAGAGGCAGAGGCAGAGGCAGAGGCAGAGGCAGAGGCAGAGGCAGAGGCAGAGGCAGGAGGATTTCTGCAAGTTCGAGGTCAGCCTGGTGTAGAAGGGAGATCCGGGATAGCCAGGGCTAAACAGAGAAACCCTGTCTTGGAAAAATACAGAAATAAAAACGAAAAAAGAAAATCGTAGGCACCCATTCCAGTGCTGGGGAATAGTCATACCAGTGGCTAAGCTGGCTTCTCCTTCGGTAGAACACACTCAAGTATTATGAGAACAGTGATATAATGTCTGAAATCAGCTCTTAAAATGCTGCACTTAAAAAAGGCAAGCAGATGAAAACAAGCCGCCAGAGGCTGGTAACTGTTACAGAGGGGTCAGTAGGTGTGGGAGTTCAGTCTGTGTCTATTTCGCTGGATGCTTAACACTTCCATGAAATCTAAAACAAAACAGACTTCCCTGTGTAAATAACTCCCTCAACAATATACCATACGACAGCTTTACATTCTCCTTTGAATGCCCGCCCCCAGCCCCAGAGAATATGGGTATCTGATTAATGAGCAATGTTTGCTTCAGGACAGGGTGTGGACCAGGCATCATGCTCAGGGATAGCTACCCAATCTTCACTTCGTGCTTACAGTCACTTTTAGGTCTAGGCTTGGCTGCATTACCCTACTTTATAGATGGAGAAACTCAAATCTGCAGAGGTGACAGTTTTCATGGTCACATAGAGTACACTGCTCCTTATGGCGACCTACAATGACATGTCTGATGACAGGTGTATAAATCAAGGTCATTGACATATATAACAGGAAAAGTACAGGAAGCTGGCTGGCTGGCTCTGCCACAGCCATGTGGCTCAGATTCAGCACTGAACCCAGTCTCAGATTCAGCTACTGTTTAAGTAGAAGAGGGACAGACTGCGCCTAGAGCAAGCAGAGGCAGAGAGAACCAACACAATTGTCCTCACTTATGACAGCCGTTCTACAAACTGCTTTACTACTTTTCTTTATAAGACCATGCAGCTCAGTTTTCTTTTCTTTCTTTTTTCTTTTCTTTC
>NW_022196899.1:5205705-5211312 GCF_008632895.1 Mastomys coucha
GACTGGTTATCTTTTGTACGAGTTCACCTTGGGTCTTAAATAATTCATCATCCTTCAGTGTCTCTTTGGCACAAGCAGGCAGGGGGTGGTGTAGGGTAGGGAGGGTGAGCAAGCCTGTGAGAGGAACATCACAAGTGAGGAGCTGGCACAGCTGCAGCCCTGAGAGGCCCCGCCCGGATGAGCTCATCCCTTGGCGGCACAGACCAAGATGACGTCATGCTTCTAGCGGCGCGCGAGCTCTCTCTCTCTCTCTCCCTCTCTCTCTCTCAAGCCTACTGCAGCGGTGCGGTGCGCAGCGCTTGCTTTTCCTGAGCACAGGAAAAATTAGCATCAGTATTTCTAGCTTGTTCCTAAGGAAATGGCATTTTATTTCAGTGTGCTGTGGGATGCATAATACATCGCCTGCCTTACTATCAGCCCCCAGCCTATCAGCAAGCAGCTCACAAGCGCTGTACTTCCAGGCTAAAAAGGACCAGTTCTCCTCCACGCTGCTGTCCGAGGACGGGAGTTTCTTCAAAGACCTTTATCCCAAGAGTATACAAAATTGCCATGCCAATGCTATTAAGAACCAGTGCTGCTGACCGTTATTTATATTCATCTCTTTGTTGGGTGGCCGTGTTCTTTGTAAACCCAAGGCTGACCTCAAACTTTCTGTTTGGCAGCAGAAATCCTTCTCCTGCCTCCACCTCTCTAGGGTCAAGGTTACAAAGGTTACAGGTATGGGCAGCCAAAGCCCGTTTCTCATGTTCTGGGGATAGACTAAGTCAACTGGGTGCCTCCTCCTAGACCCTTATTTAGCATTTGCCTGAAGCTGGGAACTCTGCTAAAAGTTGAACATATATTATCTGATTTAATCCTTTTCTTAGGCTAAGAAGTGGCACTGCCATCTCCACGGCTGCACACAGTTACAGACAGGACAGGAGGACAAAGGCACTTTCCCTGGCTGACGGCTCACAACTGTGGATCAGTGTACCACAGGCTTCTGTGGACCACATGGCTCTGTTTACTGACAACTCAAATAACAGGAAGGAAGCTAGATAAGAGTGGCACAGGTCAGTAACTCCAACACTGGAGGAGCTTGAGGCAGGAGCATTCCTTCAAGTTTGAGGCCACCTTGGCTATGGAGCAAGACCCTGTCTCACAAATAAAATACAATACAGAAAAGAGACCATTTGACCATGAATTCACAGATCATGAGATGAGAACACGTTGAGCCTGGTGTTTCTCAACTGTGCCAGTGAGAATGGGTGGGTAAAAGCACAGTTGCTAAGGCTGATTACCAGCCAGGGATGTTGCATGGTGCAAGCGTTTGACACGGTAAATGTAGTTACCAAGTATCCTAGCTTACAGACAGAATCAACCAAGCTGGGTACGGTGGTGTACAGCTTTAACTCCACTCTCTGGGAGTCAGAGGCAGGTGGATATCTTTGAGTTCCAAATCAGAGAAGACTACATAGTGCAACTTTGTCTCAAAACAAAACAAACAAAACAAAACAAAAATCAAAGAAGTAACTGGCTAAAAGGCCCAGACTGTCTGGGGAGTCCGGTTTGCCCCCAAGACAGCTTGCTGTGGTAAAACACACAGAGCTTTGGGAAACAGATCTGGAGCTATTATGTTTCTAAGCTTAGGTTTTTTGTTTTGTTTTTTTTTGTTTTGTTTTGGTTTGGTTTGGTTTTGGTTTTTCCAGACAGGGTTCTCTGTGTAGCCCTGGCTGTCCTGGAACTCACTCTGTAGACCAGGCTGGCCTCGAACTCAGAAATCCACCTGCCTCTGCCTCCCAAGTGCTGGGATTAAAGGCACGCACCATTACCGCCCGGCTGGTTTTTTGTTTTTTTTTGTTTTTTTTTGACACTGGGCAATGAACTGAGAGTTCCACAAACACCAGACAAATGCTATGTTAGCGAGCTAAGTCCTCTACCCTGGCTTTTTGAAACGGCATCTCACTATTTAGCTGAAATCTGCCTCCAGATCTACCCTCTGGCTAATATTACAGACATGTACCATTATACTTGCTTAGCCCTATGACTACTTTATAATGTTGGAGATGTTATTAATCATCTGGAATCTCAGCTTTCTCATCAAAGAAGTAGAAATAACAAAGGGATGCGGACATGAGTCAATGAGAACTTACGAATATAGCAGGCCCCATGGCTCCACTACGGAGTAAGGTTTCCACCCTCCTGTGCATGAACAGAAACCACCTTGTGACATACTTGAAGAAGGACAAGGAGCCAAAATGAACTGCCCACAGTTTCCAACAGTTCTTGCCCTATCGTTTCAAACGGCCTTTGTCGAACTCAGCACTGGATCCAGGGCTTTGGGGGAAAGGAGAGAGAGTGAACAAACGGAAAGAAAAGGTGGATGGGAAAAGAGCGGAGGAGCACAGGCTCAGAAGATGGGGCAGCTTCAGGCAAATGGGTGACCGATAGTAAATCCTCATCACACCCACTGGGACACTGCAATTGGAGAGTGAGCCGTTCTGGCCTAGCGTGTGGTACAAAGCCTTCCCTGCCTCTGAACCTAGCATCCCCAACTCACACGGGATACGGCAGATTCACTGTAGTAAGTAGGAGCCAACGCTCTGCGTTCATCCTGAAGACTTCCCAGCAGCCCAACCTGGCTTTCCTGAGCCTCTCTCTGGAGCATGTTAGAGACAGTCCTAGTTACAAACTATGGGTGTACAGTGTGGTGTTAGCTGAGCCCTGTCCATTGATTCAGCTTGGTGTTCGTGGTCAGAAGTGCATGACCCAAGCTCTGAGGAACACCATTTGGAGACAGACTCTGTCCTCCACATGTGAGATTCCATGAAATGTGTCTGGTGTAATAAAGTCTTACCCATGGAGAGTAGTATTTGATTCTGGACCCCTCGTGAACCAGGGATAGACTTCATTCATTCACTCATTCATTGAGACAGGGTTTCTCTGTGAAGCTCTGGCTATCCTGGAACTCACTTTGTAGAATAGGCTGGCCTCGTACTCTCAGAGATCCACCAGCCTCTGCCTCCTGAGTGCTAGATTAAAGGCATGTGCCACAATGCCCGGCCATGACCAGGTTTTTGACTGGCTTCACCACAGAGAAGCTCCCAGATAAGGACAGGCTAAAGGCTAGCTATGTTGTCCAGGATTGGTTGGTTCTCTTACTTTGGGCCTGTGGTCAGGCCACATACTGTGATGGTAACATGCCGGAGAGTAAAATCATCATCATTCCGGTACTCGGTATCTCTCCATAAAATGTTCGGTTTACTTACTTATTTCCAATAATGGCGATCAAGTCCAGAGATTCACACGTTAGGCAGGTGCCCTATGACTAAGCTATATTCTGATTCTCAATATTTTTCTCTCTCTTTTTTTAAATCACTTTGAGAATTCTTTAAGTTATGCATCTTTATGCGTATGGGGAGTTTGGGTACCCATAGACACACTGAATCCTGTGGATTTGGAGTTATAGGTGATTTTGAGCCACCTGACACGGGTGCTGGGCACTGGCCTCAGTTTCTCTGTAAGAGTAGTATGGGCTCTTAACCTAGGGAACATCTCTGTCCCATCCAGCTCTTGGTGGTTTTCATCAGAGGCCTGTCCTGTCACGAAGGTCTGGCTGCCCTGGAGCGAGTGCTGGGATTGTAGCATGTCCCCATGTCTAGCTTACATGTCAACTTCTCACACCTACTCAACAAACTGACAGGACCCAAATGCTAGGTGCAGACTGTACCGGAAGACAGGTGATAGCGTTAACCAAGAAAGAAGTACTGTGCGCTCCAGTCACATGGCAAGGAACTAGGTTAAAAAGTACAATTCCTGTGAAAAGACTTCCTTTTATTGTTAAAGGCAGAGGCAAGCGGGCACCCAGAAAAGATGGTTTGTACACCGCACGGCTCCGTCTCACCTCATGCTACTAGGCTGAACAAGCTTAGCAAACGGCTGTGGACTTAGCACCTGAGGGGATTCAATGGAGACCACCGCCGCAGTAGTGCATCTTCATTTCTAGGAGATGAGTCCTTTCCTCTAACCGTGAGAATAGCTCCTTCTCTGCTTTACCAGGCTGCATATCCTCCAACAGCACCAATGCCAAGCCTTGTCTTGGCACAGCCAATCATGGAGAAATCGCTCCAGCAAACGTGTAACATTTGTTACAGATTGGGAAACAAAGAGTGTGACATCAGTACTTCACATGCTCAAGTTCTGAGGAAACTCTGAAGAAACAAAAAGCATTATAATTTGATGGCTAGAAGGGACATTTAAGACCCTTAAAATATTTTCATGAGACCAGTTAGCCTTTGTGCCATTATAATAAAATCCCAAAGACAATCAGCTCATAAAGAGCCAACACTAATTCTGTCTCAGTGTGGAGAGCTGCAGTTCATGATTGCTTAACCTCATTACCCTGTTAGGATGCAAGCATGTGACAGAGCGAAGCTCCCTAAGAAGCTGCCATCACTGAGAACCAGCCTGACATCCATGTACATGGGCTTCCTTTTGACACTCCAGGCGTAGTGAAATCACTAGGTGGCTGGCCTCTGCTGAGCTGTGACCGAAGCCTAGAGAGATCTCCAGTCAGAACTAAACACAGCAAGCATCTGACCTCCTGGCTCAAGGGAACATGGGTGGGTAGGATGGTAGCTGTGGCGGGTCATTCGCCACAGGAACGTGCAGCTCTCTGCCTCTCCCAGTTACGTACGGTTTCATTTCTGTTCTTTGACTTCTCAGGTAGCTCGGTTTGATGGCTGCCAAATTCACTTGTAAATGTCAAGGCTTCCAAAATATCTTAGAGTACTAATTTTTAAAAGTCTGCCCCATAAATGCTATGAAACTCAATTTTTTCTATTATAGAAAGTTATACTCCTATTATTTAGAATGTCCAACACCCCATTCCATTTTATTCTGTTCTCTTTGTGATCTTGGTTATTAGCTGGGTAGGGATCATGCATGTGGAAATCTTTAAAATAATTATGCCCACAAATGCCTCAACACTAACAAAAACTACAGGCACCTGGGAATCCTGAGTGGAGAACTAGGCTTCCCAGGGAAGAACACACCAAACGCTTAGACCTGAAGAGATACAGACAAGTAACTTAAAGACTGAGAAGTTTATATTTAGGAGTGTGTGTGTGTGTGTGTGTGTGTGTGTGTGTGTTCATACACATATATGCATGTAACAACAATTAATTAGAAAAAGAGAGGCCATGGACTTGAAAGAGAGCAAGGAGGACTATGTGGGAGGGTCTGGAGGTAGGAAAGGGATGGGAGAAATGACATAATTACATTTTAATCTCAAAAAGAAACAAAGAAATTGAAATTCTGATGACTTGCTCTTCCTCGGAGAGAACCTTGCTATTACTGACAGGTTTAACATCCAGTGGTCCAGGGTTTTAACGTGGCTGAGATGATGCCTGGATGGCTACTGTGTGTTAGAAATGATTTGAGGTTGAACTCCAGGCTACCGTGGCTACTGAGAGCTCATTAACTCACAGGCAATAGGCGTCCGGCACCATCTCAGCCACAGTAGCCACCCAGCATCATCCCGCCCCACAATGCGTACACCGTCATCTCAGCCACAGTAGCCACCCAGCATCATCCCGCCCCACAATGCGTATACTGTCATCTCAGCCA
>NW_022196899.1:5211386-5248633 GCF_008632895.1 Mastomys coucha
TCCCGCCCCACAATGCGTATACTGTCATCTCAGCCACAGTAGCCACCCAGCATCATCCCGCCCCACAAAGCGTACACCGTTTCCTGTCGTCTCCCTCACTCTGCTGTACTTGGAGCTGTAGGTTGGTTTCTCTTGGTTCCCAGGGCTGTTCAAAGTCCTGTCGAGTTCCTTGGCCTAGGTATTACAGGATCAGCACACATCTTAAGGGAAGTGGCCCTATTGGTTGGGCTCTGCTCTCAGTTTTTCTTCGTTTCCCATGTGTCCCATAATGCGGTTGTATTGCTATCTAATGCCTTTGAGTTACATACCCCATCCAGTCTTCAATCTTCCTGGCAGACGTTTGGTCTAAGCTGTGATCTTCCCAAGAAGTCCTATTGTTTTATTAGCTAATGTGGAATTAGTTACCTGAGAGAATCAATACAGAAGACTAAGAGTCTGATCTCCTTACTGCTACAAACCACTCCCATAATAGAGGAATAATAAATATTTTTATTTGTTTGGTTTTGATTTACAAAGTCAGGGTCTCATATAGTTCAGGATGAACTCACTATGTAGCTTAGGATGGCTTTGAACTCCTGATCCTTCTGCTCCCAAGTCCTTGTGTGTGCACACCACACCCAGATAGAAACCTATATTTTTAAAATGAAGTATAAAGATCTACCAACCTCCTCAACATGTCTTTAGTTTGGCACCTCACAGCAGAATGTGAAAGCCCTACCTGTGTGGAAACAAATATTTTCTATGGCAAATATTAAATCTGCAAGACTGCCATGTCAGAGTCAAACTGTAGAAAACACGTGAGCTTAGCTCCATGGAAAACTAGATCCTATGTTGTGAGGGCAGTCAAATACATCCTGTGGAAAAGTGTCACGGGTGAATATTTTCCAACACTTCCTAGGCTCACTAATACTACCATTATACCTGAACACCAACCCAAAGGCCAGAAGAATGGGAGAGAGATTTCAGACAGATCAAGAAATGGTACCTTGGAGGTAGTAATGTGAAGATCCGTAATAAAATCTAGATGTTCATTTAATACTGAACAAAATTAGCTAGAACTCAAACTTTCAGGTATCTTAAGTTACAAAATGAAGGAATGAGGGCTGGAGAGACGGCTCGGCAGTTAAGAGCCCGGGCTGCTCTTCCAGAGGATCCAAGTTCCCAGCATTCACTCAAAGGCTCACAGTCAGCTCTGGCTCCAGAAGATGTGGCGCCCTCTCATGACCTCAATAGACACTGCCTTTAAATGGTACACAAGCATAACACGGGCAGAAACCCCACTTATACACATAAAAATAATTAAATGTTCTTAAAAATGAAGGAAAAAAGTCACTCAATTTGACAGCATGGTTTTAAAGGGAATATTTTAAATGTGCTACAGACAAACACTTTACCTCCCATGGCAATGCGGTCAGGTCGTCTAAGTTAGGAAAATGAGCAGTTTGTTACAGTGCCTTGGGAAATTTTTTTATGTACTCTGTTCAAATCATATATTTTACTGGAATTATAGCTCATTTCAAAATTTAATTTTTAATTTGGGGGGTGTATATGTTTAAAATTATTTATGTCCTGCTTCTATGTGTACCACTACCCCACCTAGAGCTGGCCCTCAGCTAAGCTATGCGCATGGCAGGGGTGTCTATTGTCCAGTGACTCATGTGTCTCAGATTTGTCCATTTCTCCACTATCTACACTTTCCAAATCACCCTGAAAGCAGTGTGTTCCTCCCATCCTTCCCTCAACAAACAGCAGTCATCTTGGTTTGCTTGATAATTTTCGACGGCTATGGGTTGTTCACCAGGCCTTCGAGGCACCTGGTGCTAATGGACCAGTCACTGTCCATTGTCTTCAGAGAGCCTCACTTCATATCACTCACTCACAGCACTATGCACAGCTATTATACACATTCGGGTTTTGGTCTCGAGTTCCTTCCGGTCTCTCTGGGCTGGTGGGCGCAAGCTCTGCAGCCAGTCCCACAACACCCAGAGGAAGCTCCACTCCTAGGTGCTCTGACACTCTCAGGATCAGAGGTGAGGAGGACCCAACATCTGTCCCAACACTGGGAGTAACTGGGACCTGAGGGACCAGGCACACAGGAACTCTGCCAGCAGAGTGGCTCGGGTTCCTTCCAGTCTCCCTGGGCTGGGGTCATGAGCAGACCTTGGGCCCAGGCTCCACAGCCAGTCCCAAAACACCCAGAGGAAGCTGCTGCACTCCCAGGTGCTCTAACAAGCCCAGGGTTACAGGATCCCAGAGACTGCCTGACTCTGAGGAGTTCTGATACAACCAGGATCCCAGGAAGGACTGGCTCCACTCAGATTTAGCAAGGGCAGGTAGCACTAGAGATAACCAGATGGTGGGAGGCAAGCGTAAGAAAATAAACAACACAAACCAAGGTCACTTGCCATCATCAGAACCCAATTCTCCCACCATAGCAAGTCCTAGACACACCATCACACTGGAAAAGCAAGATTCAGATCTAAAATCACTTATCATAATGATGATACAGGACCTTAAGAAAGACATAAATAGCACCCTCAAAAAAATACAGGAGAACACAGGTAAAGAGCTAGAAGCTCTTAAAGAAGAAACACAAAAATCCTTTAGAGAACTACAGGAAAACACATTTGGGTTTTGATTCCCTCCTGGCTTCCACAGTCTTTTCTTTCTTCATATAATTTCTAACCAAATTATATGAGAACTCAATTGTTGAGGACAAATGACCACACACTATGACCACTTATCATGTCTCCTCCAATTCGGGCTTGTCATTTCTTTCTTTTTTATTTCCTTTACTGGATATTTTCTTTATTACATTTCAAATATTATCCCCTTTCCAAGTCTCCCCTCTGGAAACACCCTATCCCATCTCCCCCCAGCCCTTTATGAGGATGCTCCTCCACCCATCTACCCACTCCTGCCTTCTAGCCCTGGGAAGCCCTACACTGGGGCATCGAAACTCCTCAGGCCCAAGGGCTGTTCCTCCCATTGATTCCAACAAGGCCACCCTCTGCCACACATGCAGCCGGAGTCATGGGTCCCTCCATATGTACTCTTTGGTTGGTGGTCCAGTCCCTGGGAGCTCCGGTGGTGGTGGGGGGAGAGGGTCTGGCCAGGTGACACTGTTGCTTCTCCTGTGAAGCTGCAAACCCCCTCAGCTCCTTCAGTCCAGTGGTTGGCTGCAAGCATCCCCCTTTCAGGCTCCTGTCAGCAAGCACTTCCTGGCATCCACAACAGTGTCTGGGTTTGGTGGCCGTATATGGGATGGATCCCCAGGTCGGACAGTCCCTGGATGGCCTTTCCTTCTGTCTCTGCTCCACACTTTGTATCCATATTTCCTCCTGTGAGTATTTTGTTCCCCCTTCTAAGAAGCACTGAGGCATCCACACTTTGGTCTTCCTTCTTCTTGAGCTTCATGTGGTCTGTGAATCGTATCTTGGGTATTCTGAGCCTTTTGCCCAATATCTACTTATCAGTGAGTGCATAACACATGTGTTCTCTTGCGATTGGGTTACCTCACTCAGGATGATAATTTTCTAGTTCTATCCGTTTGCCTAAGAATTTCATGAATTCATCATTTTTTAATAGCTGAGTAGTGCTTCATTGTGTAAATGTACCACATTTTCTGTATCCACTCCTCTGTTGAGGGACATCTGGGTATTTTCAGCTTCTAGCTATTATAAATAAGGCTGCTATGAACATAGTGGAGCATGTGTCCTTATTACATGTTGGAGCATCTTCTGGGTATATGCCCAGGAGTGGTATAACTGGGTCTTCAGGTAGCACTCTGTCCAGTTTTCTGAGAAACTGCCAAACCGATTTCCAGAGTAGTTGTACCAGTTTGCAATCCCACCAGCAATGGAGGAGTGTTCTTTTTTTTCCACATCCTGGCCAGCATCTGCTGTCACTGGAGTTTTTGATATTAGCCATTCTGACTGGTGTGAGGTAGAATCTCAGGGTTGTTTTGATTTGCATTTCCCTGATGACTAAGGATGTTGAACATTTCTTTAGGTGCTTCTTGGCCATTTGAGTTTCCTCAGTTGAGAATTCTCTGTCTAGCTCTGTTCCCCATTTTTTAATAGGGTTATTTGGTTCTCTGTAGTCTAACTTCTTGAGTCCTTTGTATATATTGGATATTAGCCCTCTGTCAGATATAGGATTGGTAAAGATCTTTTCCCAATATGTTGGTTGCTGTTTTGTCCTACTGACAGTGTCCTTTGCCTTACAGAAGCTTTGAAATTTTATGAGGTCCCATTTGTCAATTCTTGATCTTAGAGTATAAGCTATTGGTGTTTTGTTCAGGAAAATTTCCCCTGAGCCTATGTGCTTGGGGCTCTTCCCCACTTTCTTTTCTATTAGTTTCAATGTATCTGGTTTGATGTGGAGGTCCTTTATCCACTTGGATTTGAGCTTTGTACAATGAGATAAGAATGGATCGATTTGCATTGTTCTACATGTTGACTGCCAGTTGAACCAGCACCATTTGTTGAAAATGCTATCTTTTTTCCACTGGATGGTTGGTTTTAGCTCCTTTGTCAAAGATCAAGTGACCATAGGTTTGTGGGTTCATTTCTGGGTCTTCAATTCTATTCCACTGATCCACCTGCCTGTGTCTCTACCAATACCATGCAGTTTTTAATCATTATTGCTCTGTAATACAGCTTGAGGTCAGAGATGATGATTCCCCTAGAAGTTCTTTTATTATGGAGAACAGTTTTCAATATCCTATGGTTTTTTTGTTATCCCAAATGAATTTGAGAATTGGTCTTTCTAACTCTATGAAGAACTGAGTTGGAAGTCACTCCTTTCTTAAAATTTGTTTACTCACAGTCCACAGAACATTCTACAGTACCCTTCCCTTAGTCACAATGCCCCAAACTGCTGGGCTAACTGCATCTTCAGTTTTCTCACAAGCCACACATACAATTGGGCACACACAGGGCACACTTGCACATGCACACACTTGTGTTCAGGGAGTGTGTTTTAAACACATTCAAGTTGTGTGTAGGGAGGCCCGCCTGCTGTTCTGCAGTGATGGCTGGAAGACGATACCCAGAAGCTCGTGAGTGGGCACCACTATGAGTGTGTGGTGGCGAGACAGGAGAGAAAGAGAAGCAAAATCGTTTAATCTCTATGAAGAGAGGCAGACCTGGAGACTCAAGGGTGGTGAAGACCGCCTGATGTGAGAAGCCTGTGCCACCTGTGGCCATGAGGATGTTCTGGTCATACTGCCACCTAGGGCCATGTCTGAGTCTGTGGCCCTGCAGCAAAGGCCATGGGGAAGCCCCTGGTCTGGGCTGCCACCTGAGGCCATGTTGATGGACAAGAGCTTTGCAGACCTGGCCGTGGGGAAAGCAGGAGAGCTGGCCCTGCTCCTCTCCTGGGCAAAGCAAGATTGCTGGCAGGCTGACCCACTCCGCTATCACCCAGACCCAGAGCCGGGGCTTTGAGTTGGTCCACTCCCACATCTACCCCATCCATGATCTGTTAGGGCATGTTAAGGGGCCAGTCGTACAGATCCAAAGCTCCAGGGTCTCCATGACACAAGGCAACAACAGGATATCTTAGAGGAGCCTGGTGAGGAGCCAGTATTGACACTGTAGCCAGAAGTGTCAGAAGCCAGCCAGAGGCCTGGAACAGATCAATGACTCAGTGCAGTAAACATTTATAAGTAAAGCTGTTTGGGCAAAAGCCATACTGTGTGATACACATACCTAGACACACTGTGAGAGCTTTTTTCTTTTTCATCTTTCATTTTTATTTTTAATTTTCCTTTGGGGGAGGGGAATTTAGAAGGGTAAAGGGTAGAGATGAAGGGACTGGGGTACATGATATGAAATTCATAAAGATTCAATGAAAAGTTTTTAAAAAGTGTCTAACTCTGAGTAAAGTGATGTTTCACTGAACTGGGTGTGTCCAGAAAACTTGGATCTAGACCAGGACTGTGTCACTTGCTACCCATGTGACACAGCTCAGTCTGCCTGCCAGCTCTGCTCACATGTGAGAGAGTCAGAGGGCCAGCTTCATGATGTGTGAATCTCAGCACAGTGGGTAGTCAGGAAGTGCTGGCCTTCATAACCAAGCTTCCCCAAGTCCAAGGCTTGAGTTCCAGAATGTCACCAAGGAGCTCTTTCTATATTCGAATATAAACTGAGATGTTCTGAAGTGTCCAATTTTAGAGATTTACAAGATTTATTTAAAAGTAAATATAAATTAAATTATTAATACTTTAAAATACTGATCATTTTCAAATGATTTTTTTTAGAAATGAGTTAAATAAATGACATTACTAAACTTAATATTACCATGTCTGGGATATAGCTCAATGACAGAGCATTAGTGATTATACAGGAAGCCCTTGGTTTAGTTCCCAGTACCACATACAGGAAATCAGCATTACTAATTTGTTTTCGCTTTTTAACGTACGGATACTAGGAAAATGTCGCTACTTGAGCCTCGCAATATATTTTAGACTTTCCTATTGTAGACTGTTGAAGTAGACGACAATTACTTCACCGGATTTCGTCTCAGGGCTCTGAAAGAGCTAACGTATCTCCCCAAGGTGCTACTGAGAGTATTCAATCACATGAGAACACAAAGCAAAGTATGCCACAAACTGCTAATCACATCATTAAGGGCAGTCTCCCCTGGCTGTGGATTGTAATCCTTTATGAAAGCAAAGCGCTCAGGGATGTTGGGTAAATTTCAAATACCCATTCAAGGAATCTCCTCATCCCTGCCAAATTTGTCATGATCTAATCTGGGTGCAACTTAATGCATGGTGTTTCTCTCACAACTCCAGAGCGCAGTCAAGTGGCACAAATACCCTGATTTATTCATAAAGCTGGGGAAAAGAGTGATCTTTGCTCACTAATGTGCTTAACCGCTGGACGACTTCATTGGCCAGTGGCAAGGCCAGCAGCCAGAGGAGACACACAGAAATTTCTCAGTCCTGAATACTCACGCAGCTTCTTAGATGGTTTGTTTAAACTGGCAGCCATAGGGGGCTTCCTTAGTTCCTTACAGTCTTCTGAGCTGGGTGGCTTCTACATTGTCACTTATTCCAGAATAACAGCAAATTTCTATAAAAAAAATATCTAAACTATAAAAAAATAAATAAAAATCCCATGCCTTTTATTCCCCGTACTTGGGAGGCAGAGGCAGAGGCAGAGGCAGGTGGATCGCTGTGATTTCCAGGCTACCCAGGCCTACAGAGCAAGTCCCAAGATAGCCAGGGCTGTTTTACAGAGAAACCCTGTTTCAAACAAACTAAATAAACAAACAAAGGAAAATAAACAGTTGCATGCACTGATAAACTTCAGTGTTGAGAGGGCACTCTTTTTTATTTGTTACATTCCTTTTCTACTCTTACTTTGATATATTTGTGTATGTATGTATAGTTGTAATATGTATAGCAAAATTCAATATACATGACATAAAAACTTGATATTCCAAATTTCACAAGTTAGGAACTAAATTATTTCTAGATTTTGGAACTTCTATGGAGTTCTATTTTTTTAAAATGTAATCTTAAATGTAGTGTTTATTATACACTTTCGTTTCTTTTCAGACAGGGGTCTCGTTATGAAACACAGGCTGGCCTTAAACTCATGACCCTCCTGCCTTGTTCTCCTGAGAGCTAGGTCCTAAGGAGTTTTCAAGCCATGTTAAAATATAGTTTTGATGACAGCTCCTGACTCTCCTGTGTTATTTTCTACTGTATAAAGACAGTCAAGATATGTGGGTGGTGGGGTAGAAAGAGTGTGTGTGCGTGTTTAATCTCAGAACTGCCGAGCACAGAGAGAAATTCCTTAGTTTGGATTAGAGAGGCTAGGCCAATCGCACAGCTGAACCCCACTCTAGAAAGAACTCTGTAGAGAGATTTAACGGGCGTAGACTTGGCATCTTGCTGAAGTAATTTTAGAGGCTGAGAACATCCAGAATCAACAGACTGGCCACCTATCTCCAATAATGCTTTAAATAAAGGATGTATCTTAAGACTGTTAAAAAAAAAAAACCACACATAAAATTCACAATCAATTTTTGTCAGCAAGCATGCATCTCACATCAAAACCTAAATGAGAGCACGCCCACCAAAAAAATCCACTTTGCAGATCTCTTTCTGTAACTGTGTTTTCGCATCTGGATTCCGGTCAACACACAAGAGCACGAGCAAGTTCAAGTGCTGAGATTGCAAACATGCTGTACTTCAAGAGAACCCCCTCAATGAAGAGCAGACTCGGGGTGTGCAGAGCAGAAATCAGCCAGGCCTTTGGGAGGAGACAGAAAACATCAAAATCTTCTCAAGTACTCTTAGCTGATTAAATGTATTTCTGTGGAGGAAAAGCAGATGTCCTTTCATTGTATCTCACTTTCCTAACTTGAGCTTTCTTAGGCCTGGATGTAAATAGGACAGTGACACTGGAACACAGCTTGACAGCGTCTTATCACTCAGAGATCCTAGGTTTTCTTTCACTCAGGAGGAATGTTATTCACATAAGCCTGCCCCCGGGATGGGCATAACGATTCAGTAGGATCCTGGAACATGACAGTGGCTTTGGAGGACCGGTGCACGCTGGGAGAGGGAAGTGAACCGTGATCATCTTTCATGTTAAGTAAAGCATGATAGATAGATTACAGGATTTCAAAAGTACACGCATGGTACACAAGTGCACAACTGTGTGGAGAACAGGTAGACACCAGTTATTTTCCTCCATCAACCTCTACCTCAGTGTTTTGAGACAGTCTCTCATTAGACCTAGATTTATCATTTCTGCTAGATTGCTAGACCAGCTGGCCAGCAGGCCCCAGGGACCCTCCTGTTTATTCCCCAAGACACTGAGCTGCCCCACCTAGTTTTTTCGTACAAGGTTCCCCAAACTCGAGACACCGTAATTGCATGGTGAGCACTTTACCAGTGAGCCGCTGCCCAGCTGAGCCCCGGTTTATGTTGTGACTCTACAGTAAGCTCACATTACTCCCTCCTGAGTCCACCTTTCTGAAACCTCTGCTGAGCTCAGCATTCTTCTAATGCTGGAAGTGCTGCACTGGGTTCGAGCACCCTGTCTTCACTCTTGAGCAGTTCAGAGCCTTCAGCAAGCTGCTGAAGACTCTGAACCTGGTTCTGCCTGGGCCGCTCCATTCAGCTCTACTCTTCTGACACACTGAGTCACACCGGGTGCAGACTGCTCTCAAGTCCAAGGGAGCGGGGACGGTCACAGGAGTGAGGGAGGGAAGGCTTCCTGAAGGAAGAGCTTGGAGATGCATGCATCTGGCACAGGAAATCAGTGTATCAGGATCCACGTCACCGGGACTAGGACGTGAGAATACTGCTGAGAACGTAGCCTGGAGCCCATGGAGGCTTTCGTGGCACGAAGCAGTGCCTGCTTCACTTTCAGGGCAAGTGAGTTAAATTGGAAAACTGCTGTGAAATCTTAGATCTAGTTTACACTATGTGACAATCTGCTGTCTTCCCAACACATATGCGTGCTTTGGGCTTCCCACATCTGTTTCCTCGATGCCAGTCCTTCTAAGGTTCTGCCTGAAGAGAGCAAGTAATTCACTGAATTGCTTTTAGTCACCTGGGGCCAATTCTGACGTCTAGTCAACTTTTGGGACTTGCTAAATCCAGTTTACTGCCTAGGTCTGCGGTAGGCCACACTGGCCCGAACCAGACCTCCCAAAGGAGCCAGGATGCTTGTACTCTGGAACATGCCAAAGCTTTCATAATATTTTGTTTTCAGTTTAATTGAAAAGTTCTGTTTGTGAGACTTAAATAGAGATTCTAGCACAAATAGCATATAAAGTGACTCAGTTCACATTAGTTCTGTTGAAAGAGTCTGAATTTGTTAAAAGGTTTGGTGTATGTGTGTGTGTACACACACCCCACAATATGGATACCATACATAGCAGGCATGTGGAGGTCAGATGACAGCTTTGTGGATAAACTTCCTCTTTCTGCCCTTACGTAGCCCCTGAGGCTGAAGCTAAGGTTTGTCAAGCTGACATCTTGTTGGTGGCGAGCACCTTCGCCTGCTGAGCCACCCGGCTGGCCCCTGCCATTTTATTTTACATGCCTCAAAACTTCTGAAACAGTCTAAGTGCAGAGTAGAACCAAGGGCAAAGGGTTAAAAATGACTTTCCATATATATCATTAAAATGAACAGAGATACAGTTGTCATTAGAGAATACTCAGGCTGATGGAAATCCTTTGTGGTGCCCTCAACAGTTACAACAAAAGCTACTCCAACTATAACGGACCTTGTCCCAGATCAGAAGAACTTGGCAGTGGGGAGAGGAATGTTTAAAGCCTTCCGTTTATTTGTAGGGGTTGCCAGAAGGTGTTCAATAGAATACTCCTATAAGTTGCAAAAGCTTGTATGAATCTCACTTTCCATTTTTAGAAACAACCCACTTACAGCAATGTGCCAGTGGTATTTTCTGGATTGTCAGAAAGCAGGCGATATGACCCTTCCCAAAATCACAATGTGTCTGTCCTCAGGACAGAGTCACGGCTGTATAAACGTGACCCCTTGTAGGGCAGGGTGGAAACTCAGCTGTAACTCAGGTACACCCAGGAGCCCCATCTAAACAAGGAAACATCTAGTGAGAAGAGAACAGTTGGCTTCTGGATTCCGTGAACAGACAGATCAACAAGGCACTGGTGTATTCAACCCCGGCACCGATGGCTCACGCTTGTAGGCAATCTGTCATTTGTCTTCCGAGTGCTAACTGTGCTCCGGAAGGTTTTCCTGAGGTCCAATCCACGCACACCAGTTCATCAGCAACATTTGAAACCACTGTGTGAGACGTACCACTTGAGACGACTAGAAATGACTGACCGGAGCGTGGAGAGTGACGGCCGGAAGAAGCAAGGGAGGAAGCAAGGTTGCTTGGCTAGAGAAAGAGCAGGAGAAAGTTCCAGACGGAGACTGATTCCCAAGGGTAACATGCGTCAGTTGGGAAAGACGCGATACTCTGGAAGGAAGAAACGAGAGGAGGAAGGCAGGGGGCTGAGGAGTCTGAGGGCAGCTTTTCCAGCTTCCAGGAATCTTCTGGAGACAAAGTCAGGACCGGAAAGGAGTATTCAGCCCATGTCAAGGGGCATGAAGCTGATACTTTTTAGAACCACTGTCGGAGGTTAGGCCACAGCAGCTTACAAACAAAAAACTAAAGCTCCAGCAATTTAGTATCTAGGGGGTTAACGATTAAGATGCTCACTCGCCCCAGGCAACCCTCTCTACCTGAGGGCTCCACGTCAATGGAATTACCCAACCATGAACGTGATTACGAGTTTATTTGTCTAGGACGGGAACTGTATTTATTTTTTAAATGCAAGAGAAAACCTAGTGTCTGACCCAGACTTAGTAAATGCCTTATGAGGAACAATTTTCCTGCAGACTGTGGCACTGAGTAGGTACCGCTGACCTACCCCTACGGTACCCGTGACAGAATCAGGGGTAGACCTCCACCTGACTAGGGGTGACTTCTGAGGCCAAATCCAGCAGACTGCACTTAACAATCCAGGGGAGCAAATGGCTTTGAGAAGACAATTTTCTGCTACTACAATGACCTTAACTTCTATGCCCCTGGGTGGGCAAGTACACTCAGACCATGTGTGTCGGGATCCTTTCCTACTTAGACTAGGCCCACCTAATAGATTCCCTCTTGGCACATGTCCCAGGCAGCTATGACATCAACAGAAGGATTTACTCAGAAGACAGGCCCTGCCAATAGAGCTGGCCCAGTGTTATTTCTCACTCATGACCCAGGAAGGTAGGACATCACAATCCTGCCCAAGAGAGCTCACTAAAGCCATGCATGTCTCATCACTCTTGCAAGCTCTAGAAGACACTCTGCAGCAGAAAAGGGGAAGAGCAGTAAATATCAACAGCGCATCTCACGGAGCACAAGATATGGAAATTTTCATTTCAATGTGGAATCAGTACAAAATTGCTAACGATGTATTTTACTTTACCTTCTCCACATTGTCAAAACCTATCTCATACCCTAAACTTAATCATATCCCAATTATAAGTCCCAGCCTTAACATGGATTGGGTACCTGTAGGCCATTGGAGTGGGTAACATACCCTTAAGGGGCTAAGTGAAATCTCTGAGGACATTTTGGGTGACTGTGCCAAAATAAACCTTCTGAAAATAATTCAAGAAAATTACTATAGTACTGTCAAACTAACAGTTTGGTTAACAAATCCCGCATGAGCAAATATTTATCTTACAACATGTAACTATGAAAAAAGCTTCGCTTCCTTTATTTTTGTACATTTACTATTAATGTACAGTAGAAGGCAGGTGGCGGGAGGGGAAGCGGCAGTTTTAAAACTTCCCCTCTGGTCTTGAAGGAATGATCACATCACAAAGGTATACTGGGAGGCTGGGGCACTACCCTCTTCAGAGCCACAGTCCCAGGGTCAGACCCCTCCCTCTTGCTTTCTTGGGTTTTACCCACATCGGCAGAACACAAGCTCTGTGAGAAGAGTCACAGAAACAGCATGTTGGTTCCCAGCCTGTGAACCTGTCTTGCCTGCCTCCTTGGACACTGGATGTTTACTTTTCAGTGAGAACTATTTACCGGCTACTAATTATGAAGCAAGTGTATTTTCAGGGGCTCTAATGAAATATTAAAATCGGCAAAAACTAGAAGATCACTAGGGAAAGGAATACTAGAAAAGTAATACCAATGCATTTCTAGAGCGTGTAGAGTGTGTAGGTATATAAAACAACAGGAAGTGATCTATGTTGAGCATTGGAATTGAAAAAGAAACTTGGGATTGATGAAAGGAAACCGTAGGTCCGAAAGATTGACTACTAGTCACCAGGCCATGTAGGAAGAACTTATAACAATGGACTGTGGTCTGGTTTGCTCTTCTGTTGCTGTGATAAACAGCATAAGCAAGTTGAGGCAGGAAAGGGTTTATTTGGTTATATTTCCAGGTCACAGTCCATCCTGAGTGAAATTGGGGCAGAAACTAAACCAGAAAATATGAAAGAATTCTATATTCCCTCACTGCTCTGCAGGCTTATGCCCAGCTAGCTTTTCACCCAGGCCCACTGGTTAAGACCGATGCCAGCCCCAGCGAGCTAAGTCCATCCACGCCAACTGTCAGTCAAGACGAGCTCTCACAGACAAGGCCGCGGACCATCTGAACTGGGCAGCTCCTCAACTGAAGATCATTCGTCCCAAGTGACTCTAGATTAAGAACTGGTAGACACAGTTCTTAAAATGCTGCTTTATCAAACAGGAAGCCTTCAAAACTCAATTTCCAAAGCCAGTATTACCCTAACATGAAAACCAGTATGGAAATTATAGTCCAATTTCCTTGATGCACACAAATACAAAAATCCTCAAGAAAATATGAGAAAACTGAGGAACTGAAGGCTGCTGAGAGGGCTAAAGGCACTTACTGTCAAGTCTAATGGCTTGAATTGGATCCCCAATACCCAATATGCTCATTCTCCTAGAAACCACGCCCACAGATTGTCCTGTGATCTACACACACACACACACACACACACACACACACACACCAATAAAAATACTTACAAACTGAATTTAAAACAATGAAAGAATACAGGATGACTTGTCAATACAAGTATATCAACAGACCCAAGGAACAAATAAAATAAATCACACAATCACTGTTTTCCAAATATGTCTTGAAGATAATAGTAGTATATGTGAAGCCTCCGGACATCGACGCTCAAGTGTGCTGCTTCATGCAGCATGTGAAAGAAGGTTCTCGAAGCTGCATCTTCTACTGAACATGCTGCAGAGATAGTTAACTGAATGAAAATGGCCCCAGAGGCTCACAGGGCCATTTTCACGAGACAGAGGAAGTACATCACCAGGGCTTTCCTGCTGCCCGCGGATCCAGAGGTAGAACTATCAGCTATCTCTCCAACACCATGTGTGCCTGGGTGCCACAGTGCTTGCCCCCATGATGCTAATGGCCTTACTCTCTGAACTGTGAGCCAGTCCCTAGTAAATGTTTTCCTTTACAAGAGTTGCCGTGGTCACGGTGTCTTTTCACAGCACTAGAAACCCTTAACTAAGACACCAACCAAAAGGCTAACTGTGTCATTATCTAACATCTGGGG
Source organism: Mastomys coucha (assembly GCF_008632895.1). Classification (NCBI taxonomy): domain Eukaryota; kingdom Metazoa; phylum Chordata; class Mammalia; order Rodentia; family Muridae; genus Mastomys; species Mastomys coucha. The sequence continues at coordinate 5,225,504 of NW_022196899.1, forward strand.
CTCCAGCAGAAGAACCCCCACTTTGCTTCAACCTGCCCACCTAATATTTCCACCAGTGTCTGTGAACGGTGTCTTGATTTATGGCTTTCTTTGTTCTGTTACTATACAGGCTTTGTCAAACTGCTTCTATGTGAGAACATGGAATTTGAGGTAACCTAGATCTGTGTCCTTGGGCCATGCTCATTCATATATGTCTACGGAATAAGCTGTTATCCCTCTGAGGTCAGAATTGTAAGTTTTTGCTCAACAATCACGTGTCACTGTTTCTGGAGCTAGCTGGTATGCAATGCAGCTTTGTTACTGAGTTAATCGTCTCTTGTTATGAAGCATGGAGTTTTAGAACCAACTCCATGCTGAGTTTAATTGCTCCTCAGTAATACATTCAGCACAGATGATTTCATTACGGAATGTGGACTGGCTACTTTGCAGTATTTCCTGAGGCCTAGTAAGCTTTTACCATAAAAACCAAATCAACATTAATCTCCAAACGGTGTCACTTTATATCCACTGCCAAGGAAAAAAAGATAAAAAGAAAAAACAAACCAAGATAAAGCAAAGCTCTACCAAAAAAAAAAAAAAAAAACTAGACCAAAACAACAATCAACCCAGCTCACTCATCCCTTTGGGGCAGGCTGATTTATGAGCTGAGGTTTCAAAGGCTATCTTACTTAATTGCTAAAGGCAGGAGAACAGCGGGGTTTGAACCTCCTTCCTTGTGGTGCTCCCTGTCTCTGCTTCTGGAGAAAGAACCTTTTAAAGTCAGTGTTCTCCAACAGGCCCCACAGGCCCTCTTCCTGTTCAACTGCAAGAAGATTCAACTGGTGAAGAGAGAGTCCGGAAGGACAGGTGAGAAGGGCTCAAATTTCACAGCTGGCTGGGAGACAAGCTAACACAAGGCATGACAGGAGTGTTTTTATACCTTTATAAACAGTCTGTGTTTAAACTCGGGGTATGCAATGCTTCCTTCCCAGTCTCTCAAAGCTGGCCATTGTTGTGTGTTTAATTACACTCCTAAATCTGAAAGAATCAAAACAGCCAGCAAGGTTGATCTGCATATTTTGGCTGGAGACACGTGCACAGAGCCAACCTGCCCGGGCTCATGTTTCCACACTCCTCCGCGCAGGCTGCAGCTCAGGCAAACTTCCTCCTGGAGGGTGGCAGGCACAGAGCACACACCAGTTGCCTCCATGAGAAAACAATCTTCCCCACCACACACTATATTTAGAGCCATCTCTTGGCAATGCAAACATGTTTCTGGGCTTAGTGCCACTCAGACAACACACACACACACACACACACACACACACACACACACACACACACACACACACGGAAAAACCGCTTTGGTCTTTTTCCAGCGCTAAGTCCAAACAAGGAAAGTTAAATGTAGCTTTTGTTGTTGATGCCTTTCTGCGTTCGTCGTCAAACATCACTCTTTTTAAAAGCAATGGGGACTGGATGTGGCTCTGAAGAATGTCTTTCTTCCCCCTGACTGGAAAGAGGAAAATGTATTTCACTCTCTAAGGGGGAATTTACTAAAGAAGGGAAGCCACGAAGCAGAGGCAACAATGTTTTGGAATTTTAAAAAAGTAATACCATTCATGCTGGGGCTGTCAACTTTCCCAGAGTAACCCCAGAGAACAGGTAAGCCCCAAACTAGCTACAGAGCTGATGGGAAAAGCTGGGAAGAACTGCAGAGCCTCTGCACCCCTCTCAGCGGTAGGCCCTTGCTCTCCAGAGCCATGCCAGTCTGCCACAACTCTGGGAACACCAGGCTCTGCATCAGGAAGAGAAATGGCGCACACAGGCACGGATGCATGCCGCCTAGAGCAAACGGCTGCCGGTCTCCCTTGCCGGCTCCCACACTGGAGCACCACACTGTATTATCAGAAACAAGCAAGTCGAATGTCTCCTGGCCGGACCAACATCTGTCCGGACTTCTTATGGCCAGGGTTTGTGTTTACATCACAATGCTGCCAAGGTGTTCCCTACCCTACCGTGGCCAAGGCTGCCCATGAAGGCGGGACCAAGCAGGGTGTGTAGCTAGTGGTCTAAGAACCTCCTCCACAGTGATGCAGAGCCTTTAACCAGTGTAAGAAATACACAAAAGGAAAGAACAAACGGATGGACAGCTCTGTTGTATCACGCTTTGCATGATAAAACTGTAACAAAAATTTAACTTGATTACTTCTTTTAAAAAATCTTCCCAAAACTTAAAAATACTAAATGGTATGTATCAACGTGAAGTGACTCCACCTGACATGGAATATGAACTCTGAGAGCTCCGGGGTAGTCTGGACAATGCTTCTTCCTGCATTGGATTTTGTAAATGAACCAGTACAAAAGCAATGGATAAAAAATATCCTTGGCGCTCCAGACTTAAACTGCTCATGGGTCCCCTTCCTCAGGGCTGCTCTGGTGTGAATAACTGTGCCTGGAAGATCTATGCACAGAGGCCCTCAGCCCTCAGCCCTCAGGGCAGTACTACTGGGAGGGGCCCTGCACACAGGGCCCTCTGGATGACTGCTACACCTCTTCACAGATTGCCCTAGACAGGAATTATGAGATGCTGGTCCTAGCCTTCTTACCTTTCCCCCGTTAGCTTCCTGGCTGGTGATCTGAGCTGCTCTGTTCCACCCCACCCTCCACCCGCACGCTGAAGCACGGAGCCAGCTGACTCCGTACTGAGCCTTCCAAAATCCATACACCAAGACAGATTTTTTTTTTTCCTTTATAAATTAACTCAGGTTATTTTGTTAGACCAACAGAAACTGGCACCTAGATCTAAGGTAGGTCTGTGAACTCAGCTCTGCCAAAGTCAGTTATGGCCAGATGGTGCCCATCAGTCAGTGAGCTGTGACAAGAAACCCCGGTGTTAGCTCTCTGACACCGGTGCTCAATTATCTCCCCTCACTTTCCTGAGTTCTCAGTGGACGCAAAGCAAGTGGCGGGAACACACTCTGTTGTTCAAGCACTGAAATTTGGGGGGATGCTTGTCACTTCAGCACACTCGGTGTCATCGGCTGATACTGAATATTAATTGAAAAATAAAATCAAAACATAATTATGCCCATGAGAAGTTCGAGTGAGTCACTGCAGGTCTGAGATGTTTCATCTACTCGACTTCCTCAGTTCCTCTCAGCACCTCTCCTGAAACTGAGGTCACACAGAGCACTTCAGACAAACCCAGAGCAGAACAGATCCGACTAAGGAGGAAGGACAGACAAGACTGCCGCAAGGTGCTAACTTCTCTAAACCTGTGGCTCTCAATGGCTGAGTGCTCACACGGTCCGACCTCGGCAGAGGAATGCAGGTGTCCAGCCGTTTCCCCGTCTCCCTCAGTGATGCTGTGTGCAGCTCTGAGAACCATGTCTTCAGATGATGGGCTTACTGTCTTTCAAATCTCCCAGAACATAAAATATTTTAGGCGAAGAAGAAATGCGTACATAACAGTACCCTTAATCAGCAAGGCCACGTAGCAAAATGTAGCTGAACAGCTACAGTGTCCTGGGGGGCCCCTTGATGGACTATGACCACGCATTAGGCACGAGAACATCACTGGGCGTTGCAGATCCGGTTTCCTCTCACCCATGCACCAATCCCATGTGGAAGCATTGCTGCTGCTTCCTTTTACAAACTAGGTAGTAACCTGGCCTCGGACAAATGCTTATGCATGTGAAAAGAGCTAAACAGAAAGGAGTTCCACACTGCCCCGGGTATAAAGCAAAACTGAGGAGCGCATAGCTTAGGACAACTTCCCTGTGTCTCTACCATCGTCATGATGCCTGATCTGGAAATCAAGCTAACCACCCAGAAGAACCTGCCTTACTCATAATGGACCACGGGGCTTAATTTTGACAAGTGCCAAAAAGGTAATTTTTCTTAAAACATTTCTAAGGTTTGGCGGTGTTCTACCTCTCCATCAGAGGTTAAACAGTATTCATCTAACTGATCAACGAGGAGTCGGGGACTTCCTTCTCAAGCACTAGTTTCTGCAGACGAAAGGGGAGGAGGGCAGCTCAAGCCACAAGGCATACACACAACCACACTACAGCAAGGGTGTGCGATGAAGACAGGCTGGCGTTTTCAAGTCCCTTGGGTCTCCAAGGAGACACACGAGTGGCCAGCTGGCCTCCCTTATGGCCGAGGCCCACCACGCTTTGCGGCCAGGCTCTGGCTCACTACAGTGCTCTATTTGAACTGAGCTTTACAGCAACTGCATCGGTATCATGTTGCTTCAAATACTCCTGCGCTACCCTTTGAAGCATTGCCAGCCTCGTGAATAAAGGCCTTCCTTCAGTTCACTGCAGAGCAAGTCCTCAGCCAGTCATCAAATTATCAGTTATCACAGGCACAGGCGGGCTGAACAGAGCTGCATTCAAAGCCCCTCTGAACCCACCCGGCCACTAAGCATAATTTGTGCCTTTATTCTACTTGATTTCACTTGAGAGATGGAGACTGGGAAGCCCACTTCCCACCAAACGGCCTTTGTCAAGTGTCATACTCATTAAACATTTCAGACAGAACTGCAGGTCATTATGTGTCATCTGTTTGATAGTCATCTGCCGATAACCCAGTCCTTTACAAAAACTGACAATAGCCTTGTACATCCATTCCACAAATCCAGTTTCAAATATCAAAACAAAACAAAAAAACCATAATAGCTCATTTTAGGAACTTAAGGATGATGGCCATTAACTGCCAATCACAAAATAGCTAGGTTTTGCTCAGTTCTTGTCGTATGAAAGGTGCTGTGTACCGAGTACTATAGGAATGCCATCTCACTTGGATTTCAAATAAAAATCAGCTAAGGCAAGTTATCCTCAGACTTTCATCTATTCCACATCACACATCACACACGCAAGTCTTTGATCTGTTTAAGATCAGGCACATCTTATAGCCAATCAACTTCCCGAATGTTTATCAGCTAGTTTCTCTGTGTGAGTCACATGGAAAAGAGTTCCATTTTAAAGTTGATGGTTGACACAGGTCTGGAGAATCTGACTCGGTCTCCAAGCCCCCAAGTGTGTGTGTCTGCATTCCTCTGGCTAGAAGGCAGTCTGATACACTTTCATGTGACAGACAAACCCTCATCCATCCAGGACTTGACATCCATTAACAGCGAGCCATCACAACCTGGAATGCTGGTACCAAAGGCTTTAGAACCAGCTCATTAGGGACCTAGGAACCCGAAAAACTAGACTGCTTAGCCGTGGTGGCTTTCTTCAATTTTTATTGACATACAATACTTGTACAAAGTAACTATCATTGCATTTTTCTACATGCGTTTCTTGACTTTGATCATATATGTCCTGCCCCTGACCCTTTGTTACTCTCATTTCCTACTTCTCACTGGGATCCTTCCTCTTCCACCCCAATACTTCCTCTTCCACCCGTCTGTTCTCATATGAGAGGAAATGTGGCATTTGTCTATATGAATTTTGCTTACTTTACTCAACATGGTCTACAGTTCAGACCACATTCATGCAAATGTTCTGATTTTGTTCTTCTGGCCCAATAACACTCCAGTATGTACAGACACTAATCTGCTTCACTGACCCCTCCGCTGATGGACACCGGGGCTGACTGTACACGCTGGCTACCGTGGAAGGAAGGAAGTTGGTGCATGCTGACCTGGAGTTCTCAGGTACATATTGGTCCTCAGCCTTACCGATTTTTGATGCATCGGTGGAATTCCCATGAACCCCTACTCAAGGGTACCACTAAGGGGGTCATACGTGCTTTGCTGTATTTTACCTTTGAAGCTAAAGAAAGAAATTTACCTTTAGGTGCCTTTAGTTTAACACATAAAAGTGATTAAACTATAAAAATAAATCAACAGAACTGCTTCATTTTCCCACGCCTGTGCGACTCCTAGTCATGAAGGCGAAGATGCATCCCGAAGACGCGATGGAACCACGGAGACTGAAAGCAGCTGTCCTCCACGTCTGAGATGGGAGTCCATGATGACCTCAGTCAGTAATTTGTCAGTCTGCTTTTTGTAACTTGTTACTGTCACTGCACGGCTACAACCCTTCCTGGGTTAACTAATGCCCCAGATCTTCTACCCTCCCTCCACGCAGTCTTTACCTGTTTCCTACACTACTCTCTCAAGACACTCTGGAGCCAGGAGCATCAGGCCACTGTTGCCAGGGCCCCTTGACTCGCAGAGCAGAGGGTAAGGTTATGTGGGACTCCTGATCCCATGCAGCTTCAGAAGAGACTAGACTGGATCCCCTGAGATTTTCTCGTATGGGTTACCTCACCTGAAATCGCTATGGCAACAAAACTGCACAACAATCCTTGGAATAAACCCTGCCAAAGCAAGAGGAGACTGTGGCCGGGGCACAGGCTTTGAGGCTGGTTTTGTAGCAGCTGTAGGCAGAGGGAGGGGAAAATGCTTTCTGTGTCCTCAGGACTGAAGTGACGTGTCTACACTGAGAAATGGGGCAACCCCCCTGGGAACTTTCCCCTATTCCTTAAACAGGTAAGGCTTCCTTTAGATATGGTGGCCTTTAGAGTTCATCTCTCAAAAGCAGTCATCCTCAAGAAGAAATAAAAACAACTGACCAAGGAAAGTTAACCAGCTTACCTTGAGTCAGAGAGCAGTGAGCTACTGTCATCTATGCCATTCCACAGCAATAAACCATATTAGTTGTTACTTTCCCTTCTAGGAAAGCTATTAGTTTATTTCATGCCAACTCCCGAGTCTCACCAGATCTCTGTACCCACATAAACGGAAAGGCCCTGGGCAGTAACCCAAGGCTCACGTTTTCATTATAGTTTGAAGTAGACTATACAGTCTGGCATCAGAAAATAAAGACTTGAGCTAATGACTACTTAAATCAATTCGGTCCTCAGCTGATGGGGACCAGCTCATGCTGGCTCCTCACAGGCAACTGTTACCACCTCATTCCAACTGGATAGCGGCTAATTGGCTGAGACGCCACTTATACAGTGTATCCAATAGGAGATTTCTGGTTTTCTTCTGGGTAGTGAGCTGTTAAAAATCAACCCATTCGCTGGGCAGTGGTGGCGCACGCCTTTAATGCCAGCACTTGAGAGGCAGAGATAGGCATATTTCTGAGTTCAAGGCCAGCCTGGTCTACAGAGCGAGGTCCAGGACAGCCAGGGCTATACAGAGAAACCCTGTCTCGAAAAAACAACAAACAAACAAACAAACAAAAAAATCGACCCATTCCACACGGGCACACAACTATCCCATCCATTCATTCTACCTTCCAAAGTCTCCATTGAAATCTAACATCTACTAACTGGATGTTAGGATAAGCCCTACAACCGCAAGAACAACATACAGTCCATGTTATAAAAACTCAGTTCTCTAAAACACATGAGCCGATCAATTACCTTGAATCTATTTCTTTCCTAGCAAGATGAGATGTCTATGATGAAACTAGAACCCTAAGAGATTCCAGCAAGTTCTGTGAAGACAAATAAGTGGAACTTTTTCTTGTTTTTATTTTGCTGGAGATTGAAATGCATAGTCTCTACATGCTAACCACATACTAGGCTTGTATGCTAGAGCCGTCCCTGTCCCCTGCCAGCATACATACTAGGTTCGTGTGCTAGAGCCCCAGCCTATAATGAAGTAGAACTCAGAACCAAGACAAGGTTGAAACGAATGATCGGTGACCCTGCAGAAGTCAACGTACACAACAGCTGGTTATGAAAGTACCTTTACCATGTAGGGATCACAGGCATGCACTACCTACCATGACTGGATTTTTATTTTTATTTTTTAATGTGGGTTCTAGAGATTGGACTCAGCTTCCCACACCGGCATGGCAAGCACATAACTGTGATATTCACAAAGTCCCCTGTGCACTGGGTTCTTGGGTGTAAACGGATTAATTCATTGGACACTTCTCCTCTTCTCTAACGCATACTCTTACTACAGTAAGCTTCCTGCCAGCAGTGCATTAGCTGTGCCCTGCAAATTTTCATATGTTCTATTTTCACGTTCACTTAGTACACACATGCTAAGCTTTCCCTCGAGAATTCCTCATGGATTCATAGGTTAAGGAGAAGAGAGTTAGCCACTGTTTCCTAGTGTCAAAACAGTTTTCTATTTTTTATAATTCACTTTTATGGTCACAAAACATACTGTATATGATTTTAGTCTTTAAAATATTTTGAGGTTTGTTTTATGGACTAGAATATAGTGTAATTACCACTGCTGCTGCTGCTGCTGCTTTTTGGTTTCTCTGTGTAGCCCTGGCTGTGGTGAAACTTGATCTATAGAACAGGCTGGGCTGGAACTTGGAAATCCACCTGCTTCTGTCTCTCAAGGGCTGGGATTAAAGGCGTGTGCCATCACCTCCTGGCTAAGAATCTTATTTTTAGTTATTCACAGTTTGTATAGATTTTTGCTGATCTAGATATTACATTAACTGTAGACTACCTTATCAGAATCTACTGGCTTACTCCTAGTTCAAGTGAATTATGGAAGTCTTGGTTCTCACATCTTTCTTTTCTTCTCTTCAAATATTTAAGATGTTTTCTCTATGCAACTTAGTATATCAGATACCGTATTTTGTTTCGACCAAACATAATTTAGTCCATTTAAGAGAGGGAAAACAATTTCATTTACACACATTTTTTTGCACGCCACACAACCTACCTTTCCTGACATGCCTTCTTCTTTGTTAGGACAGCTTTCAGACATCACCTTCAGACAAACCTACGGGACACCTCCCTCCATTTGAGTACTTTATACTGAAGTATATGCTCTCTGGCTACGGAGGATGGATCGACAGTTCTTTGAGCACATGAGAAATAGTTTGCTCTTTCCTGACTCTGTGGCTTCTAAGTAGAAGTTATTTTCTTGCTGAGCTATCTTTCTTTTGTTTCAAGTATGTTCCTAATTGTTGCTTGAAACCCTTTTTAGCGCCTTTAAAACACACTGGGTAATCCACGCATCCCTGACACGTCAGTGTTGGTTTGTCCTGATCAAAACTGTTCAGTCTGAGATCATCCTGGCTTTTTGTATTGTGAGTGATTTTTATTTAAAACCATTTTTGCATTAAGTTGTGAGACTAAATGTCATTGAAAACTCTTTGAGCTTTTCATTAGTGCCTCTTAATTGTACAAGATCCTGAGTTTCGTTATAAGTTTTCATATGTGTGTGTCTTTTGTACATATTTCCTCATCTCTCATCTCCCCTCTCCTTCCCACTTTTTGTTCCCAAACTCACCATGCTCTCAGTATTTTTCCCTTAATTTAGATTCTACGTATGAGAGATAGCATGTATTTGTCTTTCCGGTTGGTTTATTTTACTTTCCTACAAATGATATTTTATTCTTCTCTAACAATTTCACTGTGTATCCATACCACCGTTTATCTTTTGATGGGCACTGCATGGTTACTGATACATACAGAATCATGTATTTAAATACTTGTTCCCCTGTGGGGTGGAAATATCTGGGAAGGATTAGGAGGTGTGGCCTTGTTGGGGTAGGAGCTGGGTGGGGTTTTGAGGTGTCAAAAGCCCAGGCCGTCCCCAGTCATCGCTCTGCCTGTGCCTACAGATCAAGATGCGAGCTCTCAGCTACTGCTCCGGCACCATGCCTACCGGCCTGCTGCCATGATGGTCTGGACTCTCACCCTCTGAAACTGTAAACTCCAAATAAGCTCTGTCTTCTACAGGTTGCAATATCAAAGCAATAGAAAAGGTAACTAAGACAGGAACAGGAACTAGCTGGCTTTGGAGTGGAGAACATTGCCTCGTGGCTGCCAGGCTGGGCACAAGCCCAGGTCTCCTCGGGCTTGCCAACAGTCGGCAAGGAGGTGTACGTGAGTTTTCTGTGAGGTCCATGGAGACCACACTTCCCAGCAGGGAGGAAACACTAAGATTTACTTTTGGAGTGCTGGAAGGCTTCCTCGTGGCTTCACAAAGCAGACACCCAGGTTCTCCACAAACTCTCTTCTGGCACAGGCAGGAAGGACCCACACATACTCTGTGGTGTTCAGGACAATGGGTGCTGTATAAGAGCTTGCCTCGCTAGAGTTCACTTTCTGGCAATTCATTTGACTTTCCTGGAGCTGGGTAGTTTCAGTTGGCAGGATTCTGCAGCTTAGACTACGTAGCAAAATGAAAACCTAGGAATTTACCATTCCAAAAGGGAACTTGTGACCCAAGGTTTCTCACCAGTCTTTTGTCTTCTCTGCATCTCTCATTAGTGTGGTTATGCAGGGTCTCTAAAGGCTTGAGCTTTAGGTTAGTAAACTATAGAGAAAACTGCTCTCCAGTCTCCTCAGATGGAATGGTCTTGTCATCTTAGAGATAAAGAAGAGAAAAGGAAAGGAAGGAAAGAAGGGAGGAAGAAAGAGAAGAAGGAAGGAAGGAAGGAAGGAAGGAAAGAAAAACAAAGCAGTTGATATTCTTGCTGTAATTATGAAGCATAAAATGTCTTGCTTTAAAAAAAAATGTAGCCAACATCAACAGCAAAGAATTTTGGGAAAGTATGTAAGTAAGACTGTGAATTTTGTGATTCTGACTTACTTTCTATTTACATGAAGATACGCAATAGCTCTCCACTTGCAGCTCGGCAGCAGCATGTGGGTTAAAATGGCGTCCTGGGTTCAGTCCGCCACAGGGCTAGGGCCACTTATGGAGGCAGGACTCGGTAAGTTTGACTGCATGCGCCTGGCCACCAGGTAGGTGGGCATCGGGCTGTGAGGTGGGGAAGCACTGTCTGAGGTACCACAGTCAGCTCCGGACGCCCGTGTCTGCACGGACGCTGAGGACCACAGTCAGCTCCGGATGCCCGGGTCTGCACGAAGGCTGAGGACCACAGTCAGCTCCGGATGCCCGGGTTTGCACGAAGGCGGAGGACCACAGTCGGCTCCGGATGCCCGGGTCTGCATGAAGGCCGAGGACCACGCATGGAGGCCGAGGGCCACAGGTTCTAGCTCTTGGACACCGCAGACACCAGGGAATAGCTGAGTTGGGGTGTGGGTGGGGGAGCTGGCTCTGGCCCAGGGCCGAAGGAAAAAGGGCAGGAGGAGAGAGCTCAGGCTGGGGACAAGAGCTTCCTGGCTTGTTTGGCGGGTGCCATAGCTAGAATGCTGAGAGGCCTCCTGCGTGAGATTGGGCACTGCTCTTTGGAGGAATTCCTGCTCCGTTGCTCCAGCACAGCAGATCCGATGAGAAGAGGTGGTCCATGGTTGTAAGGCGTTTATTGTCATGGTGGGAAAGGGAACTAAGAGTGTAGTAGAGGCAGAGAAAGGCAGAGAGAGGGAGAGAGTAAAAAAAGTAGAGGCCAGCCATGACCACGTGGAGGAGAAGGGAATGCGAAGAGAGGGGGAGAGCAAGAGGGCAAGAGAGAGGAGCAAGAGTAAGAGAGGGAGGTGGGAGCAAGCAACCCCTTTTATGGTGGGCCAGGCCTACCTGGCTGTTGCCAGGTAACCGTGGGGAGGAGCATATCTGGCTGTTGCCAGGTAACTGTGGGGGGCGGAATCCAGACGGATTGCCAGGAGCTTGGGGAGATGCCTTATGAGACTCACACCTCTCACCTCTCTGTGGTGAGGGGATGGGCGAAAAGGGTTGGGGAGGGGGGTTGTGAGAGGCTGTAGCTGCACCAGGAGCCCAAGGGGTGTGGCCAAACAGGTGACAGTCACCTGCTGGGTCTCTGGGTTCTAAGCCTGAGCTCAACAAGGACCAGGCTGCCCATCACAGCTCACTATACCACAGCAGCACAGATGCCAATGGCTGCCCATGTCATTAGAATGGTGACCACTGAGAAACCACGGAGAGGGCTCGAGGGCCAAGCACACAGTAAAGTACTGTCAGCAAGCTACTCTTCAATGCATTGAGACGTGTAGACCTGTGCACACTGTAATTTAAAGGGCCCAGATTAAAGTAGGTGAAAATTTCAGAGCAGCCACCAAATACCCTGAGTGAATCCTTGGCTGAAGTTGTTGCTTCCTGTCATTGTCTCCGTGGCGTGCTCAGAGTGCAGTGATAATGACAGAGTGGAAACATGCAGGAGAGAATCCTGCATTCACAACAACCACAAACACTCTCTCCATACTTTGTGAACAGCTCTACAGAGAAATGCATAATTCACAGATACTGCCTTAGAAGGGAAACTGCACCGAACTATCTTTTCTCCTGGGGTTGGGGACATAATACAGAAGGTAGACTGAAAGAGTATTAAAGATACTGCATTTATTATTTACTTATTCAATAAAGTGGTTTGTTAATTTGAAATAGTGCCTTGCATAGTGTAAGTAGCCCAGACTGGCCTTAAATGCACAGCAATCTTCTGCTTCAGCTTCTCAAGTGGGATAACGGACACAAAGCACCACACCCAGGAGGGTGTCTGAGGAAATGACGAGAGTAATTCATAACACTGGTTTTAAAATCCTTATCACTTATATTATTAGATGTATTTATTTTCACCTTTTTAAGTTCACATTTCAAAACACTTTCTCCATCCCATGTCTGTGACTATCACTTTTGATGGCTGGAGTCTCCATCGCTATCTTCATCATCGTCGTCACCATTGTCATTGTTAACGGTTGCACAACAGTCCTTTGGAAGGGGCGTCATATCACGATTTTCTAAGTAGCCCATTATTGCAATGTTTCTCTCTTATTAGTAACACAATTGTCAAGTCTTTCATGTAACATTTTCACCTACACTTACTTGGAGTTCAGGCTGTAAGGTCTAGAGTCAGTGATCGCTATGGTTTATCCTTAGAAGTGTTAAACTATTTAAGACTCACACAGCTTACGCCTGAGCACGGGAGCCAGTCAACACTGGTCACTTGCAGTGCCTTTATCCACATTTCTCTGTTTCTCTGGTGAATTCCCTGCTCTTGACTTTTGGCCACTTCTTCTCTGGGATGTAGAGATTTTCAGAAAATTGATTCCAATGAATTCCTTAAGATAATAAAATTAACACCCAGCAAATGAAATTCCAAATCAGTATCCTAATATCTGCTAACAGTATGTTATAATTTTATGTGGTTAAATACTTTCTGATTCTTTTATGGTCTGTTTAACTTTTTTTTAAATTAATTTATTTATTTATTATATGTAAGTACACTGTAGCTGTCTTCAGACACCCCAGAAGAAGGGGTCAGATCCCATTACAGATGGTTGTAAGCCACCATGTGGTTGCTAGGATTTGAACTCGGGACCTTCGGAAGAGCAGTCGCTGCTCTTAACAGACTGAGCCAACTCTCCAGCCCCCTGGTCTGTTTAATTTACTATAACCTTATGAAATAATTCACCGAAGTCTTGAATTTTTTTCTTTTTATATTTTCTAGGCCTTTTTTTTTATTTCTGACTGCGATAGCGTCGTCATATTCTATACTGTCATCCAAGTCACTACCAACATTTAGATTCCCAACATTCACTTCCTAGCTTTAAAAAAGAAATAATTGGGAATCACTAATTGAATGTGTCATCTGTACATAAGGCAGTCAATGCAGTAAAGAGCCTAGGACAGGCAGTAAGCCAAAGGAACCAGGGTGCAGACCAAGCGGTGTAGCCTGCCACTCACTCTTGCCTGTGGGGTTTGATATGCTGCTTTAGTGGCTCCTGTAGGCCGTATGTTTATCTTTAGGAAACAAAGCGGTACATGGATCCCCTTCTTGGGGGCTGGGTACCACCTGCCATTCCATTGCTTGGTCGACAGCTGGCCTTTGTGCGGCCCAGGCTCAAACTGGAACGTGATGGAACTGTCCAAGCTTCTCAGGGTGGCTCCCTTTGCTCTGACAGCTCCTCCCTTTCCATCCCCCATTCCATAGCTGTTCCCCCCATGCCCTAGCCTACTTCATAGCACATAGGAGTTTGCCTTACACATCCATTGGCTAAAACAGAAATACTGCAGAGCTACAGTTCAGGCAAGGTAAACTAGGGTGATGTATTCTAGAGTCTGTAGTCCAGAGCTAGGTCGGTCTAGAGTCTGTAGTCCAGAGCTAGGTCGGGAGTGACAAGTTTGAATGCTTCCTGGGTTATGTAGCAAGACCTTATCTCAATACATCCTTATATAACAAACAAATAAATGGATAAACAGATAATTAAAATTTTAGAGAAAAACTAAAATAAGGTAAATGGATAAAATATTAAAATTAAAAAAAAAATAAATCAAAACTGTCCTTCCTTTGAATCAGGTAGTGGCAGCAGCATTTCCTCACAGTCATTAGCCAGACTCAGAAAGAATACCTCAGGAAATTCTATAAAAGCAAGAAGTATAAACTCCTGGGCCTATGGCATGGCACCAGCAGGAGCGGCTGTCCTATTGTCCAAGCAGCAGTCAGGACAACGGACAAAGAACTGGCTCATGTTAAAAAGAAGAGCAAACTGACAGTACCCGACTAATACAGAAGTAGAGGTTCACAGCCATCCATTGGACTGAGTACAGGGCCCCTAGTGAAGGAATTAGAGAAAGGACCCAAGGAGCTGAAGGGTTTGCAGCCCCTTAGGATGAACAACAATATGAACTAACTAGTACCCTCAGAGCTCCCAGGGACTCAACTATCAACCAAAGACTATACATGGTGGGACCAATTGTTCTGGCAGCATGTGTATAGTAGAGGATTGCAAAGTTGATCATCAATGGGAGGAGAGGCCCTTGGCCCTGTGAAGGCTCTGTGCCCTAATGTAGGGGAATGCCAGGGCCAATAAGTGGGAGAGGGTGGCAAGCATGGGGAGGGGGGAGGCAATGGGGGTTTGTTCTTGTTTTTGTTTGTTTGTTTGTGTTTGTTTGTTTTTTGGAGGGGAGACTGGGAAAGGAGAAACCATATGACATGTAAATGAAGAAAATATCTAATAAAAAAAAATAAGAGCAAAAACTCTGTACAGACATTGCTATGTTCAGCTGTGTGGAATACCTACCTAGAGGAATTAACAAAATGACAAGAAACCAACAGAAGTGATTCCAGTGTTTAGTAAGATGATCACAAATGATAAAGGGTAAAGTCTTATTTAAACTTAAAAAAAATAGCAAAACGATTACTACTTATGACAGGTAAGAAGGAGAGTCAGAGAGACAGGTGGGGAGCAAGCGCGTGGTGACACAGAGTGAGCTCTTAGTTCTACAGCTGTTGTTGTTTGAGCATGGGTGGTCTCCTATCAGATGAACAAACAAGGTCAGGCCAGACAATGGGACACAACTTTGGCCACTTCTAAAAGAAAAAATCTCCATCACACAGTCCCTAAATCCAGGCAGCACCAGCTTTCAGTCAACAGGTCCTCAAAGCCTGCTCACGGAGGGAGGTTGGGGAGACAGCTCCTCACACAGCAAAACAATCCACTCAGCAAATCTCAGGTCTTGAGAGGCAGTGGATAGCTGGGATAAAACAAGGCTCATTTTAAAGACACATGTGTCTTTAAAGTTGTTTTTATTGATAATGCCGTGTGTGTGGGTAGACTAAACTCCTCGGAGGCTAACATTATGGGACAGTGTACGTGGGAGCCAAGGTAGGACGTGAAGAAGAAACAGAATTCACATGTTAGCTGTGGTTTTGTGCATATTAAGAAGCCAGAGGACATTTAAAACACAGCCTCAAGAGAGAAGGCCCAGAACGCGATGGTCAAGGGTCAAGAGCAGTGTGGTCTGTGCACTGGAGCCAGTCCATGCTTCGGGACACAGGACTGTACCTCCTGAGAAGATCCCAGACTGGTTCTCATCCTGAGCTCTGCTCACTGACTGTAACATGATACCTACACCCGATGACTTGAAAGCTCACATACCATGGGACTTCCCTCCACAGAGCCTAGGATCACATGCTTTGAAAGATGCATTCCAAATCACCTTTAGAAACACTGGCCTAGCATCCCAGGGGTACCCACCTCCTCGGCTGCTCCATCCTGAGCCTTATAGAACTGGGCACATGCTCTAGTCACAGCAAGCCACCTATGTGTTCTGAAGAGCCCCAGCCTCCCAGCAGCGCTTGTTAGATCACACGTCACAGGGGAAATGATTCTCCATAAGGCTGTTCTCAGTGGAATTTATCACAGGGTAATAAATCTTCCGTGCAGATATCACTGTCATCCGGCAGGATTCCTGGTTTGCTCCTCTTCCTAGACGCGTGCTGCCCTCCATGGGCTTCAGAAAGTCTGTGCTCAGTGGTCACTGCGGTAGTGAGTGTTTGGCAGTAAGCAGTAAATAGAAAGCCAGTGTATAACCACCGATTCACTGTTTGATGAAGAGATGTAATTAAAAAGGACAGAATTGGATTCCTAGCAATACCAACATCCAACAAATGAGAAAAGTTCTTACTGGTGACCTAAGAATTGGAGCTTCTAAATACAGTATTGGAATAGAAAAAATGCTTTGTGGCCATTTGTGGTCTCGGGTTTGAGGGTGATGTTTTAAAATATTTGTTAAGTATAGTATAGCATAGTAAATAAATATAGTACAGCTAGTTACAAGTTAGTATAGTAAATAAATACAAGTATTTATTTAGTGACACTTAAAAATTTTTGTATTAACCATCAGGAATGGAGGTAAGTCAATAGTAACATACAATTTCACAACATTCCAGGTGCTTCACACATGTCTTTGTGGGATCCTTTTGGCATCGTCTATGATGGAAGGCCACAGCAAGAAGACACTGAAGTCCCGGGCGGGGTTTGATTTAGAGGCTCTTAACCACCACGTAACGCTCTCTCTCAGTCCCTGACTTACAGATACTGGACACTTGGAACCAGAATAATGCATTCAGAGACAGAAGAGTAAGCAGAAGGCACAGAGACTCACACACAACACAAAAAAGCATCAGGGGTCTCATGGGAAGATCATTGCTAAACCAGCTCTAACAGGTATGTACACATCAGGAGATTACACACTAGAAGGAGCAGGTAATGAAGATGTAGGCACAGAAAGTCGTTCAGAAAGGGCGGTGTGTGCAGGCTCAGGCAGAAGGCAAGAGTAGGGCACACCAGCAGTGTAGCCGGAGGGGAAAAGGTACATTAGGAAGAAGAGGGCATAGAAACCACGGTGTGTAGGCAACATTACTGCAGAGAGCCCAATCCCCCAGCCATACAGTGGATAGACAAGTTACTGCATGCATGAGTTAAGAGGCTAGAAGATGGTAGGGTGTGAGTTTCAAGAGTCTGCTTAACATGCATATTCTTGAAGCACAGTTCAAAAGATTCTGACAGTGCCATCTGGGGTATCATAGGCTTAGATTTTTTCAAACCCCACTTTAATTAGGGTTCTTAAACACTTTAACCTCCCTTCTAGCCCACTGACAAAAGGTAGGGGAGAAAGATGATTAACAGGACAAGGGGGATGTAGACCTGTTTAGAAATAGTTCTTTGGGGCGATTCTAATCTTCATTGTCAGAATATCAACAGTCCAGTTTAAAACATTAACATGAATCAGTAGCCATGGCTTGTTCCAGAAGAAACCACAAGGCTCCACCAAATTAGCACATGTCCACAGAAGCGTCAAGAAGCAAATGGAACCCCACAAGAAGTTCTTTGGTGTGTTTCTCTCTATAACGTCATGGCAAGTGAAGATCAGTGAAGACCAGCGAAGTGTTGCAAGGTGAACCATTGCAAGAGCATAGTTGGAGAGATCAGCCAAGCTTAGCAAGGCAAATCAATGCAAGAGTGCTATCATCAAAGACCAGACCAGCGAAGTGTTGCAAGGCAAACCAACGCAAGAGCATCTCCTCACTGTCTGTGGGGTTATACTTATATTCTTTCTAAATATCACATGCCCTCAAGTGTCTGTTTTCAGCAAAGCATCCTCTCATGACAGTTTTCAGAAAAATAACGCATTACACAACCGAGTCTCCAAAGACACTAGAAATTTCCACTTCAGGGTAGGGTTCAAGAACTCAGGTGTGCTCACACACGCTTCTGTAGGAGATGCTCTAACTGGCCAGCTCTTTCTCTAAAAGTCGCAGGCAGGAAGCGATTCTTGGGGCTACTGAAGCAAAAATAACCTTGACACCATTAAAGGGAAAGGCTGGGTTTCAATGACATTTTATTGACACGTTCCGAGGTTTGAATTTCGTATATTTTTCATGTACCAGAAGTACTCATCTTCTGGTGACTACCCCCCCCCCCACACACACACACACAGCCTTTTAACAATTAAGAGAGCAAACAGGGTGATGCTCATTTTTAATCTCAGCAGTCAGGAGGCAGAGGCAGGGATCTCTGTAAGTTCAAGGCCAGCCTGGCCTACACAAAGAGTTCCAGGCCAGCCAGGGCTACATCTGCATAGTGAGACTGTCTCAAGGCCAAACAAAGAATTTAGAAAACAGGTGATAAAGCCAGCTTTGGGCCACAGGCCACCGTTTGTCAACCTGAGATGCTGTTTACAAATTACAGCTTCCAAAGGAGAAGTAAGCTTTTTCACACCAGTGGAGTATATAAATCAGCAGGAGGAAAAAGGAAGAGTGGGCAGCGGAGGCTCAGGATAACCTCCAACGCACCTGCCTAGCACACGTGAGGGTTTCACTGGAGTGAGCAGGGCTCTCTGGGCACACCGTACACTTAAAGCAAACCAAGGACTCTTGTGCCAGAACAGCAAGGATATTAATGAGGTCCAGATGAGTCACATCCTTTTCTGATACAAAAGAAGGGAGCGACAAGCAGCAGTTTCCAATTCAATCAAAACGTCCTTAACATTTTTCAGTTTGTTAAATATAATTAACAATAATGACTTTATGCTGCCTTGTGAGCTGCAACTCAGAATGTTAGGCACTGAGAATGGACGGTGGTTGTACTGGCTGGTTTTGTGTCAACTTGACACAGGCTGGAATTATCACAGAGAAGGGAGCTTCAGTTGGGGAGGTGCCTCCATGAGATCCAGCTGTGGGGCATTTTCTCAATTAGTGATCAAGGGGGTAGGGCCCCTTGTGGGTGGTGCCATCCCTGGGCTGGAAGTCTTGGGGTCTATAAGAGAGCAGGCTGAGCAAGCCAGGGGAAGCAAGCCAGTAAGGAACATCCCTCCATGGCCTCTGCATCAGCTCCTGCTTCCTGACCTGCTTGAGTTCCAGTCCTGACTTCCTCTGGTGATCAACAGCAATATGGAAGTGTAAGCTGAATAAACCCTTTCCTCCCCAACTTGCTTCTTGGTCATGATGTTTGTGTAGGAGTAGAAACCCTGACTAAGACAGTGGTCTTCTCCACTCCTGGGAATGACCCGTCTCCTTTCTGCATCTCTAGTGTGAGCTAGCAGCTGAGATACATCTGTCCCCTCCCAGTCTCCTCTGCTAAGACACGTCCATGTAGGCAACCACAGAAACCTACAACAGAAAGATGGCAACAAGATGGAAGGCTCAAAAGGATGACGAAATTTAAGTAGGGCAAATGTAATCGTCTGCATTTACATTCAAAGAGACTCAATAAAATCACAAGTGGGAAGTAAGAGAGGCCTCGCTGGCAGCTGGCGAGGCAGCAGGTCAGACACAGGTCGCCTCAGGGGCGCCTCAGGAACTCCTCAGCCACAGGTTCCACTCTGTTGATGAGCTCAGTGGAGGCTAATGAAGAGCTCTGACACCATCGCACCATTCACAGTTCAGAATATTCTTTTTCAGGAACACTGTATACATAAGCCTGGGCAGTGTTGTGACAAATGATCATTTCTAGTGAGAACATAGGCGGAAGAGGAGGGTCAGAGTAAAAAGTTGGCTGGAAAAGAATTGTTCACTTTGTTGTCGTCGTTGTTTACAGGGGGTGGAGAGTAGGGAAACATCACGAGAAAGAAC
Source organism: Mastomys coucha (assembly GCF_008632895.1). Taxonomy (NCBI): domain Eukaryota; kingdom Metazoa; phylum Chordata; class Mammalia; order Rodentia; family Muridae; genus Mastomys; species Mastomys coucha. Next base: position 5,245,207 of record NW_022196899.1, read on the forward strand.
GCTCTAAGCGTTCATTTCTGAGGGGCTGAGGAAGGAAATGGAACCCAGAGTCTACGCATGCTCAGCAAGTAATCCACTGCTGAGTTACAGCCAGGGACTGTTGATGTCAGTGTGTGCGAACGTGCTCTCGTTTCATAGAAACACGTGGGAGGGGTGCGTGTGGGGGCCAGACGCAGACGTCACGTGTCTCCTTCCATTATACCCTACTTTATCTTTTGAGTTAAGGTTTCTCACTCACTGTGCCTGAAGTTCACTGGTTCCTTGTCTCTGCCTTCCCAGAATGCCGAAGTTCAGGTGGATGGCACCATGCCTGTTCTTTTTTATTTTTGAGACGGCATCTCACTAAACGGCCCAGGCAGGACGAGAACTTGAGATCTTCTTGTCTGTTTCCTGAGTCACCTGTGTACCAGGCTCCACTGGGAATGTGGGTTCTACCAAGATTATCTACGGGGCCTGGGGCTCTAAGGACTGCTTGGAACAAGTACTCGGAAATGAGTGAAAATCATGTTTTGAAGATTAAAGTGTGAAGAGCAAAGCACATGGGACAATCCATGTTGCAAAGACACTGATCTACTGCACACCAGACAAGGAGGTCGGTCAGAGCCATCTGTATTAAAATCCCTTTTGAACACAAATTTCTAAGGGCCAAGTTGCACTCAGCTCTTTCCAAGCAAACTACCTGGTGCTTGGACAGTGTTCTGCACACAGTCATGCATGCTCCTCCACTTCCTCAGCTTCCCGGGAATGTGTATGTAGTGTTTACATGACACTCAGGAACTATATCACAGCTGCACTTGAACATCTGAGTAACCTGAACCAGCGAGATGATACGAGGTTAAAGAAAAATAACTAAAAATCAGAACTTTATTAGAAAATAGAATGGGGCGGTCTCCAACACTCATGATAAGCTCGATCTAATCAGCATGTACACACAGAGATGGGATTGCTACCTGCCCTGCCTGGGTTGTGCTACGAATTAGCACACTGGACTCTCTCATCTCAATAGCATCTAAGACACGGTCCTGGCCTGTAACAGGATGTCATTTATAGATATGTACACAGCCCTAAGGAGCAGGATTTGTTATCAAGAAATGAGTATGGCTCCTGATTATTATCGTAGAAAACAAGTGCATCTTCGGGAAGCCACCACAGGTAACGAAATACAGGAACAAAATATAGCCAGGGACAGAAGAGGCCTGGTGTTATTGAAAGCGCTGACTGGGAGAGAGGTGGATCATGTACACGGTAGTTGCTAAAATTATGGCAAATATTTGAACCTCTGCAACAACTGCACGCAGAGGAAAGCTTTCTGGCACCGTTGTGCGCTGTTCTTGTGTGCTGGGGCATGCTATGGGAGCGTCTGGGACGGTATCCAAGGAAACCAGGCCACAGAGAACACATCCAGAAAGGCTTCCTATTGACCTCCCACTTTCCTCCAAACTTTTGCACAGGGCAGCACATGAGCGTGCACGGGGGAAGTACATGAGCGTGCACAGGGGCAACACATGAGCGTACACAAGGGCTACACATGAGCTTACACAGGGGGCAGCACATGAGAGTACAGAGGGGGAAACATATGAGCGTGCATAGGGGGCAGCACATGAGCGTGCACAGGGGGAAGCATATGAGTGTGCACAGGGGCAATACATGAGTGTACACGGGGGAAGCATATGAGCGTGCACAGGGGCAGCACATGAGTGTGCATAGGAGCAGCACATGAGTGTGCCAGGGGCAGCTCATGAGTGTGCAAGCATAACTGTACCCATCTGCACTCCACTCCACCCCAACAGGTGGCCCAGTCAGGTCATGAGTATTCCTTACTCAGAAAACAGCACAAACTGCACCATAAATAGGAAGTAATATGGCCACCGGTACTAATCCACAATGTATAAGCAGGGTTGGTCACTGACCCATTGGCTACACACGCCTGACAATCCCCAGTTCAATCCCTGAGAACCTTATATGCTGGAGAATAAGTTATAAAGCTGCCCTCTGATCTCCACATGAACACTGATATCCACCCATCAAATACACATATGTGCACATAATAATCGCTTTTTAAAAATCTGCAGAGTTGTACATCATGGCGATGGAACTGCATTTTCGACCTGTACCTGGAGTTTACAAACTATACAGAATGAAATCATTAGGGATTTAAACTCTGGGGGTGTGTGCGTGCGGGCATGCGTGTGTGATGTGTGTACTTCTCCATGGTGAGAGAATATATGTGTACCTTCCAGTGTGTGGAGGGCAGAGGGCCATATTAGGTTTTCTCCTCTGTCACTGTCCACCTTAATGTTTTGTTCTAGTTGCTGCTGCTGCTATGGGTTTGGTTTGGTTTTGCTTTGCTTTATTTTGAGGCACTCATATACATAGGCTGGGTGGCTCTGTGCTGGCTGGCTTTATGACAACTTGACAGTATGTTCTAGTCTTCTGAGGGGAGGGGGCCTCAACTGAGAAAATGCCTATAAAATCCGGCTGTAGACAAGTCTGTCGGGTATTATCCTAACTAGTGATGAGAGAGGGCTCAGCTCACTGTGGCGGTGACACCCCTGGGCTGGTGTGGTGTCCTGGGTATTTTAAGAAAGCAGGCTGAGCAAGCCATGGGGATCAAGCCAGTGAGCACCATCAGATCCTCACTCCAAGTTCCTGTCCTAACTTCCTTCAGTGAAGAACAGCATGGGAGTCCATTAACCCTTTCCCTCACCAGTTACTCTGGTCATGGTGTTTCACCACAGCAACAGGAACCCCTACGTAAGACCACCTGGAGCTCATTAATAGACGAGGCTAACCTCAATCCCAGAGAGCCTCCTACCTCTGCCTCCCAAGGGGAGAGATTAAAGGAGGGAGCCAACTCCACCTTAGTTTTTGAGACAAGTGCTCTCATTGAAGCCTTAGCTCACTGATTAGCTACCCTGGCTGGCCAGAGCCCCAGTGATCTTCCCGTCTCCACCTCCCCAGCTCTGGGATAGCAGTATGCCATGTTGCTGCTGCTATATTTATTCAACTTTTTGAGGTAGGGAAACTAAACTTAGCCTTCCAGGTCCTGGGAAATGTTTGGATAGCTATATGCCCCTGCAAGGAGGCCAGGCTTCATGGTAAGGAGGCCCTGGAGCTCTCACCCCTCCTCCCCAGCACTCGACTGCAAGTGTACACCTCTACACACAGCTTTTCCTTCATTATTTGAGTTTTTAGGCCCAAACTCACTTCATTGTTCATGCTTAGTGCTGACTAAGCTATCTCATCAATTCTATTTGTATTCTAGAGATAAGGCCTCCTTATGTAGCCTAAGTTATGATTCCTCTGAGTCCTGGAATATCAGGTGCTGCATCATCACATCTGGCTTAAGACACCACCAACCACCAGGCAGTGGTGGCGCACGCCTTTAATCCCAGCACTTGGGAGGCAGAGGCAGGTGGATTTCTGA